>NW_027126259.1:87005-99505 GCF_037325665.1 Littorina saxatilis | reverse complement strand
CATATTTATTGACCAAGGCCGAAGGCCGCGGTCAATAAATATGAAACAAAAGTCGATATGCCCCCCGAGGACCGACAAAAAAGCTGGTCTGGCAACAAACCATCAAACATCGTTTTTGTCATCATTTTGGTGGTTCAACATTAAGTGAAAAATCAACACAGGGAGCCATGGTTTGAAACGCGAGTTCTGTTATTATAATGCATGTTCGGGGCCCCAGCACGTTGTTCAAAGCTGGCGTGCGAAAGCAACTTACTGTGTGTGATTTGAGTTTATAATGTTGAGACAAGTATGTCAGGTTTGAGGATGCGAAGTTCTGTAGGTTCCGACTACAGAGTGGTGTGTGAAACCAACAGTAAGCGCCTTTGAAACGATAGTGCCCACATGTTGCATTCGAGCGATGGGATTGTCGTATTTCAAACGAGGTGATTTGCTTGCACAGTCAGCATTGACCATCTCACAACAGATCTGTTATGTGGATTATCGTGCGACGTTCGAGTCGGGGGCAAGGAATCGCAGGAAGCAAAGATGAGTCTTTTTCCATTGTCACCTTTCTTTCCGGTTGTTGGTGCATATAATATTGTGCGGACAAAATGATGCGACGGCGAGTGTTTTTTGCCTCCAAGATTTTGTGGTGTGGGTATTGTTTTGCTCGTTTCATACCCACACCAAAACCTGAAACACACCCCACCCCACCCCCACCCTCCCTCACAATCAGTCCATGAACACAAACACTGACACACACAAATAAATGATCAAGTTACCCCCCCCCCCAACCCTTCACTTGCACACCTGCAACGCAGACGATCATATTTATATTGATTAAATATTCATATAGGTCAGTGTTGGTTATTTTGTTCTTGTTTGTGTTATTGCAGAATCGGTTATCTCTTATTGCTACACGTGTCTCTTCATTACATTTCACCATCGCCCTACCACCCTGCCCCTCTCGGTATTCCACGACTCGGTTTTCAGTGGTAAATATTAGTAATCGAATATTGAAGCTGCGTTGAGTCAAAGGTCACAGAAGATTTGCATCGTGCAGCACTGCACGAATTGGGTCAAAGGACACAAACGATTTGCGTCGTGCCGCGAAGGAAAGATAATCGCGATCTTGTTTCTCATTGCCTCTCTGTTTTTCATTACTTTAGACTTGTCATTCTGCTTGCTCGGCTTTGTCAGATGTCTTCATTTCTTGTTGCTATGTTCTTTGCTTTTTTTATTATTATTTTTTTATTTGCGCTTAGTTTATCGATACAACGTCTTGTGCACGGGTCAAAATGTGTGTGTCAGGGGTCAATTGGTTTGACTTAAACTTGACGTTCTCTCCAAACAGAGATACACGCACTCCATGACTTTGTGAGAAGATAAAACATATCGATAGGTTTCATTTGTTTGCGATAAAGCATAAATGTATGACCTTTGATGAGGTAGTTTTGTTTTTGTTTACATTTGCCAGTTTGCCAGTTCGTATTTGGAACTTGGCGAAGCAGTGTCGTCTGTTTAGGTCTGGGGAAACGCCAATGAAAAGAATCCTCGAGCGTTTCTATTGGGTTTGCTTTTGATTATCCATGTAATAGGGCTTCCTGCAACTATGGTAACCGGGGATTTATTCCCCGGGGAACATGAGATTTATTTCCCAGGTGCTTGTGAATGAAAACTCGTGAAAATGATGACAACCTTTGTTTCTTTGTTTGTTTGCTTAACGCCCAGCGGACCACGAAGGGTCATATCAGGGCGGTGCTGCTCTGACATATAACGTGCGCCACACACAAGACAAAAGTCGCAGCACAGGCTTCATGTCTCACCCAGTCACATTATTCTGACACCGGACCAACCAGTCCTAGCACTAACCCCATAATGCCAGACGCCAGGCGGAGCAGCCACTAGATTGCCAATTTTTAAGTCTTAGGTATGACCCGGCCGGGGTTCGAACCCACGACCTCCCGATCACGGGGCGGACGCCTTACCACTAGGCCAACCGTGCCGGTAATAACACATCTGTCTGAAGCGCAAGGTCATGGGTTCGAATCCCGGCCGCGTGGTGGGTTAAGGGTGGAGATGTGTCCGATCTCCTGGGTCAACTTATTGATATTATGTGCAGACCTACCAGTTCCTTATCCCCTGGCATGTCTACACGCAAGCACAAGACCAAGTACGCACGGAAACGATGTTGCAATCAATGTCAGAGTTCGGCGGGTCATAGCATTCTGAAAATACCTAGCATGCCTCCCCCGAAAGCGGCGTATGGCTGCGTAAATGGCGGAGTCAAAACGGTCATACACGTAAACACGTGAGAGTTTCAGTCCATGAATGCAGAAGAAGAAGAATAGAACACACACAACCGATAGTTGGGATTAAGGGTCTCACGACTCCGGACTTCAAATTGGTTTGTTCAAACGAGTCGGCTTATTTGACAAGATAGCAGTTTATTTGTAAACAATTGGGTCCACTCCCTTGTAGTTGTTGTTGTTGTTGTTGTTGTTGTTGTTGTTGTTGTTGTTGTTGTTGTTGTTGTTGTTGTTGTTGTTGTTTAAACAGTATTTTATTCATAAACACAAACATGATCATATCATAACATGTTTACAAAGGAGCACAATAAGTTTAAAACGTATGGTAAGTGCTCACATAATCATACCTGTAATTTCATGGCGGAATATGACCAACGCGACAAATCTTTTTGAGAAAAAAAAATAAAAAAAGAGAAAAACAATTAGGAAAACTTTGTTTCCATTATCGAACACAATCTGTGCCAATGCCAAAAACGAAAACAAATAAATAGCGAGAACGAAAAACACACCAACATATCAAGAAGTAAATGGGCCTCAAGTAATATATGTAATACTAGAATGAATACCCGCTTCGCCGGGAAGAAGTAGAGCCGAATGATACCCGGCTTCGCCGGAAAGAAGAAGAGCCGACTTAGCCGGGAAGAAGTAGAGGAATACCCGGCTTCGCCGGGATGAAAGCGTTGTGGACAGTGACCTTCTAAAAATAGTAACGGGAATATCCGGCTGATGATTTCCTACCGATCCGTTTCAAGGCACTCCCTTTTTAGCTTTCACCACTGTGTCTGAAGACGATGTCAAGAAGTTAATTCTAAAAACCGCCCCCAAGACGTGCGAACTTGACCCGATTCCAACCAAACTACTTATTCAAAACATCGACATCCTCCTCCCTACCATCACTAACATAGTGAACGAATCACTCTCTTCTGGCGTTGTCCCCACGGAATTCAAAACCGCTTTAGTAAAACCACTGCTGAAGAAAGCTTCTCTCAATTCCAACGAGTTGAAAAACTATAGACCTGTCTCAAACCTTCCTTTTCTATCGAAAATTCTCGAAAAACTTGTTCTCCGACAGCTTGCCTCACATCTCTCATCCCACAGCCTTCTTAGTGCCCACCAGTCAGCCTATCGACCACGGCACAGCACGGAAACGGCTCTTCTTCGTATTTTGAATGACCTTCTGACCGCTCTAGACCAGGACAAAACATCCGTCCTCTTGCTTTTAGATCTGTCTGCGGCTTTTGATACGATAGACCATGACATTCTCTTTTATCGTCTAGAGCACTACTTTGGCATTAGCGATATGGCTCTCTCTTGGATTCAAAATTATCTCTCAGACAGGAAACAGTTTGTTCTGATCGATGGCCAACAATCTGCTGAAACCTCTCTTGTGTTTGGTGTTCCTCAAGGTTCTGTGTTAGGCCCGGTGCTGTTCATTATGTACACAACACCGCTGACAACTCTCATAGAGAATCATTGTGTGCTACACGAAATCTTCGCAGATGATACGCAGATCAATCATTCCGCATCACATGACAAGTACCCAGATTTGGTTCTGTCGCTACAGGAGTGTGTGAGAGATGTCGGGGCATGGATGGAAGAGAACAAACTCAAACTAAATGACGACAAAACTGAAGCCATGCGTTTTTCATACTCCACCCCTACCCATGCTAAGTCTATTTCAGAACTCCCACAGGCCATCTCTTTGAACAATATTGACATCAAGTTCTCGGATACATCCCGTGATCTCGGAGTCTTTTTTGACAAAGATCTTAGCATGAAACAGCATGTAGTCCAAACATGTAAAGCAGCGCGAATGGAGATCCGGCGTATAGGTTCCATTCGACAGTACCTTACCGAAGACGCAACCAAAAGACTAGTCTGTTCCGGCATACTCTCTAGATTAGACTACTGTAATTCACTGCTCGCTGAATGTCCCAAATCTGTCACCAAGCCCCTGCAACTAGTTCAGAACGCTGCCGCTAGACTCGTGTTTCGAACACCTATGAAACAAAGCGTCACGCCTCTACTCAAACAGCTACATTGGCTTCCAGTGGAACAAAGAATTAAATACAAGATCTGCTGCATTTTCTATCAAATTGCCGCGGGCACGGCTCCACAGTACCTGTCCGATCTCGTGCAGAAAAACAATCCTGAAAGGGTTGTCCGTTCTGCCTCCCAAAATAAATTTGTCAAAGCTCCTAAGTATCAGAGGGACGATCATGGTGGCCGCTGTCTTTCAGTCGCAGCTGATCATATCTGGAACAAACTCCCTTTGTCTCTACGTCTCAGTCCATCTCTGCCTTCTTTCAAAGCAAATCTCAAGACTCACCTCTTCAGAGAAGCATTCTATGATGATGTAGTTGTCGCGACCCTGTAAATGTGCACTTTCGGATGAACAATGTTTACTGTGTGTGTGTGTGTGTGTGTGTGTGGACATGTGTGTGTGTGTGTGTGTGTGTGTGGACATGTGTGGGTGTGTGTGTGTGTGTGTGTGTGTGTGTGTGCGTGTGTGTGGACATGTGTGGGTGGGTGTGTGTGTGTGTGTGCATCATAATTGTTGTGTATACTGAGAGTTCGTTCCTGTAAGAGCCTCTGGATTTTTGTAACATTTATGTTTTGTTTTTGGTTTTTGTTGTAAAGTGTTTATGATTGTGTTCTATTCCGTCAATGGCGTCATTCTGGTAATGATGTTGTTATTGCTTTTGTAAAGCGCTTTGTGTGTTCGAAAGCGCTATAGAAATCACCATTATTATTATTATTATTATTAAAGCGTTGTGGACTGTGACCTTCTAAAAATAGTAACGGGAATATGGATTGACGCCACACGAAGGAAGGGAGATAAACGCAAAACACTGGAGAAGATAAGGAAGAGTTAGTGGGAATGGATCTGGGAAGATGAACAGAAAAACCAAAATCGGTTCAGCGCTGCGCGCTGAGAGCACGTGTTGAAAATTCTCATCGACCAAGTTGTGTCCGGGGTCTACCTGAATATGCCCACCAAATTTGAAGCAGATCCATCGAGAACAATGGCTTGGCATAGCGAACACACACACACACACACACACAGACAGACAGACAGACAGACAGACAGACACAAGTCGTATATATATAGATGTTATGTTGTTGTTGTTGTTGTTGTTGTTGTTGTTGTTGTCAGAATTGACCAGCCTTTTTTCGTATTTATATCTCGCTGTGTTTCTATCTGCCACCGTCTCTCGATCTATGTCTTCATTTTTTCGGGCCTCATGATGAGCTTCCTCTACATTATACACCCAGCACAGTTAATTCATCCACAACCACCTTTTAGTTCACCACCTCGCCCAAAGATACGTTTCTGAACCATTCATATTCATCAGAGAGTCATACTGACAGTTGTGATCACTAAAAGATGACAAGCTCATGTCATTTGTGTCTTAAAGTGCTACTGTGCTGTTCGGAAGACTATACGGGTTTTACTGATGGTAATTGATCTGTTTCATTGGTATAGACACGGGGACATGGCACAAAGGGGACGAGAGAGAGAGAGAGAGAGAGAGAGAGAGAGAGAGAGAGAGAGAGAGAGAGAGAGAGAGAGAGAGAGAGAGAGAGAGAGAGAAAGAGAGAGAGAGAGAGAGGGAGAGCTAGAGAAAGAGGGAGAGAGAGAGGGGGAGAGAGACTGAGAAAGAGAGAGAGAGAGAGAGAGAGAGAGAGAGAGAGAGAGAGAGAGAGAGAGAGAGAGAACGAACGAACGAACGAACTTTATTACTCAAGGATGGAGATTTTAGGCTCACGCCTAGTCTTACAATCTGTCCCTGCTAAACTAAGACATAAAGATAAAGACAATAAAAGGACAATTGTCAATCGCAATAGAGAGAGATAGGGAGAGAGAGACCTAGAGAGAGAGAGAGAGAGATAGGGAGAGAGAGAGAGAGAGAGAGAGAGAGAGATAGGGAGAGCGAGGGGGAGAGAGAAAGAGAGAGAGAGAGAAAGAAAGAGAGAGAGACTCAGAACTTTATTACAAAAGGATAAAGGTTTTAGGCAAAGAGAGAGATAGAGAGAGAAAGAGAGAGAGATAGAGAGAGAGATAGAGAGAGAAAGAGAAAGAGATAGAGAGAGAGATAGAGAAAGAGAGAGATAGAGAGAGAGAGTGAGAAAGAGAGAGACAGACAGACAGACAGACACACAGACACACATGCAGACAGACAGACAGAAATACAGACAGACAGACAGACAGACAGACAGACACACACACATACAGACAGACAGAAAGGCAGACAGACAGACAGACACACATACATACAGACAGAATGACAGACATAAAGACAGACAGACAGAAAGACAGAAATACAGACAGACAGACAGACAGACAGACAGACAGACAGACAGACAGACTGACTGACAGACAGACTGACAGCGACAAATACAGAGACGTATTAATACAGAGGGAGAGACATACTATACTATATAAGAGGCAGGAAGCAGCGACTAAGAGAGACAGACAGGCATAAATCAAAGACAGGGAAACAGACAGAGCCAACCAGTCAGTCAGTCAGTCAGTCAGCCAGCTAGTCAGCCAGCCAGTCAGCCAGCCAGCCAGCCATACAAGGACAGAAAGGCGAAACAAACACACACTCTCCGTAACGACACCAGACGAAGATCCCCAAAGAAAAAAAAAATCCCCTCGCTTCAAATTAACCCAGAGGACAAGACACAGCATATCAGCGAATCACATTTTATTTGTTTTTCCTTGGGTTTTTTTTTGCCTGGTGCCCGAGAGAGAAGAGGGAGAAGAGTTTGCTTTCTGTCTCGATGTCATGCCCCCCCCCCCCCCCCCCCTTGCACGGCCGAAGCTTAATTCGGTTGAACTAGTTTTTTTCAGAGTATTAGTATGCATCGAATTCTCTTCCCAGCTGAATTGTTATCTTTACGTACAGATGAAAAAAGAAAAGAAAGAATAAGGCCGTATCTTGGTGTGTGTGTGTGTGTGTGTGTGTGTGTGTGTGTGTGTGTGTGTGTGTGTGTGTGCGTGCGTGCGTGTGTGTGTGTGTGTGTCTGTGTGTGTGTGCTTTAAAGGTAGAGGAGTCAGTGGGTGCGTGCGTGTGTGTGTGTGTGTGTGTGTGTGTGTGTGTGTGTGTGTGTGCGTGCGTGCGTGCGTGCGTGTGTGTGTGTGTGTGTGTGCTTTAAAGGTAGAGGAGTCAGTGGGTGCCTTCTAACTCCGTGCCTTTCCGCGTCTGATAACTCTTTTGCCTTCGATTTTCTATCATGATCCAGTGGTGACACCCCCCCCCTCCCCCACCTCCCTTTCCCCCCCTCTCTCTCTCTCTCTCTCTCTCTCTCTCTCTGTCTCTCTCTCTCTCTCTCTCTCTCTCTCTCTCTCTCTCTCTCTCTCTCTCTCTCTCTCTCTCTCTCTCTCTCTCTCCCTCTCTCTCTGTCTCGGAATCAGTTCGAGTCCCAACAAGTCTCAATACTTTCAAAAAACACCTCTCATTACATTTAATGTCAACTTACGAAAAGTCACAGTGATGGAAGACTTCGTTCTGATTATTTTCATATTGATCATATCTGTCCATAAAGCATCAGTGTTTCATAACGCAAGAATTGTATAGCCTACAACGTGTATAGTCATGTGAATAGTTTTTCTGCCTTTTTTTTAATTTTCATTTTTTTTATTTTTTTTATTTTTTTATTATTATTTTTTTTTTTACTGTCATGCTTATCTTTTGTAATTGTTTTACGTTTGTATATATATATATATATGTATTTAAGATTAGAATAGTCCCTCTCTGGGCGAGGGCTGGTTGAAAAGAAGCTCGTTTATATTGCTTATGCCACAACCCTCGTAAAATAAAATGTGATTTGATTTGATTTGATCTCTCTCTGTCTCTCTCTGTCTCTCTCTGTCTCTCTCTGTCTCTCTCTGTCTCTCTCTCTCTCTCTCTCTCTCTTTCGCTCTCTCTCTCTCTCTCTCGCTCTCTCTCTCTCTCTCTCTCTCTCTCTCTCTCGGCGGGACGGCACGAGATCAAGCAGGGCGGATTTTTCACTGCTGCGATCTTTCCAGCTCGAAATTCTTCATTACTCCACCACAATGTCTGTTGCTGGACTTCCAACCGCAGTAAAAGCCATGCTAGAGGCCCTGCTTGCTGAAAATCAGCTAACTTCCTGGAAAGTTGCCTCTGAAGGAAGCAAGACAGTCGTTGTTTTTCGAATGACCAGTAGCAGCACAGCCGCCATTACTGCTCACTCAACCAGTAAACAACAGTTTCGTCGCAAGCCCCCCAGCCAGCTACGACGTGATGCGATGAGGGCCGAAGCCTACACAAGATCCAAACAACAGGAACAACAACAGGAACAACAGGCAAGTCCCCTTTTTCGCCCAACCCCCCTATTTTCCCCCACGCCAGAAAAGGAAAGTGTAGGCAAAGATGACAGATGTGACACACAGTATGAGCAGGCAAGCATTCCATCGCTGTCACCATTGCATCACTATGGCAATTCAGCACGTGAAAACCGTGAATTAGATATCGCCGAACGGGCGACTGACTTTGAAACTGGGTCACTGGCTGACATGCATGCGTGCTATGTAAACAAAAACACTGACTTGGTGGAAGAAAGTGCAGTGGATTCAGAGATGAGTGAGGGGAAGGGGAAGGCGCTGCGGAAGGGGGACTCGGAGACAGAAGAGGAACGTGTTATTGAGAACAGTGCAGAGCAGGCTGGTTTTCTCCTAGATGATATCTACGAACAAGTGGGTGCAGTGACAAATACGAAGAAGCAGAGAAGGCTGAGGGACATCCGCCGTAACCAGTCCATACACTACGCGGTGCTAGACAAGCGTTTTGAACAGAACGTGCTTGTATGCGAATCGGACGACATCGTGCTAAGATACGACATAAGAGAAAGGAAAGTGACTGATTGGTACATCAAAATGAGAGACTCTTCAGCGCGCTGTCTGAAGAGGTCGAAACCTCTGAGCAAAGACGACTTCGCAGAAGACAGAAGGCAGGCGACCAGAGACCTGAATGTGTTGGCGGCAGCCGTGAGACTGTACCTGGGCTGATCTTCGACCTGCATTGTTAATGGAAATAACGAACAAAGACCCCCGTGTGACGGACGTGCACATCCCTACACCTAGCTGTGTGCACAGACTGACTCGCTATCGGACTTCCAGTAGCGAGAATCTTTTCGCGATCGTGCATGTTTCGGTATCCAGAAAGCTTTGTACGTCGACATCCCAACCCCACAACACCCTTTCGCTAAAAACCATTCAGTGTTTCCGCGAATAAAACATTCTGATTCTGATTCTGATTCTCTCTCTCTCTCAAGATTGGATAATCTTGATGGGAAAATTCTGAAGTTGTCTGCCCCTTTTATTGCAGAATCCCTTACATATGTTTATAATTTGTGCCTTGACAAATCCTACTTTCCCACCAAATTAAAGGAGGCGAAAGTAATCCCGCTATTTAAATCAGGTAGTTCTTCTGACCCCGCCAATTACAGACCAATCTCAATTCTTCCTGTTTGATCAAAACCACTTGAAAAACACATATTTACACACTTGACCACTCATTTGAAGAAATACGATCTTATACATTCCAACCAGTCAGGTTTTAGAGAAAATCATTCGTGCCACACAGCATTAACAAACCTTCTTGAAAGTTGGCTTAGTAGCATTAATAATAATCAACTCTGTGGTGTCTTATTCGTCGATTTTGCTAAAGCTTTCGACGTTATTAATCATGAATTACTATTAAGAAAATTAGTTGAATATAGAATGTCACCCCAAACCTTATGCCTGCTCTCCTCTTTCTTAGCTGGGCGAGAGCAGTCTGTCTGCGTTAATTCAACCGTATCCAGCAAAAGACCTGTGTTATACGGGGTTCCCCAGGGCTCTGTCCTTGGACCACTACTCTTTTCCCTGTATATTAATGATCTTCCTCTTAGTATTAATGATGACTGCGAACTCTTTGCTGACGATACGACCCTCCACACTACTGATAAAAAATTAGACAAAGTTTATTCATCGTTGCAGAACAGTGTAGATGATCTCATTCATTGGACGGAGTATAACCACATGAGTCTTCACCCTAAAAAGACCAAATACATGTTAATAACAACAAGACAAAAGAGACAAAACATACAAAACAATCCTCATTCCATATTAATTGGTAACGACGCAATAGAGGAGGTAGGAGATCATAAAGTTTTGGGAGTAAATATCGATAATAATTTGTCTTGGGCCCATCATGTTCGGTCGGTATGTAAAACAATGTCCAGAAAAATATATTAGTTGAATAGAATTAAACACTTTCTAGATCAGCACTCAAGGTTATTATACTTTAACGCATATATACAAACCATCACAGAGTATTGTTCAACCATCTGGGACTCTGCCAGTGCTAATATTTTAAAACCATTGTATAGTTTACATAGGCGAGCGCTGAAACTAATTTTACTGAAACAATCCAGTCTTGTATTTGATGATTATAAGAAACTTAAGATTCTCCCACTAAAACAAAGATTTAAATTAAATGAAGGCGTGCTCCTTCACAAAATACTTTCCGGCCGTGCACCACGAACTTTCGTTGCAAACTTTAAAGTCAAACCAAACCGAAAGTTTAACGTCCCCATTCCAAGGATAGATCTCTTCAAATCAAGCTTAGCCTATTCTGGTAGCGTCCTGTGGAATTCTCTCCCGGAATTTGTGAGAGTCCCAATGAGTCTCAATACTTTCAAAAAACACCTTTCACTGTATTTAATGTTAAATTACGAAAAATCACAGTGATGGAAGACTTCGTTTGGTTATATTTTCATTTGTCCAAAGCATCAGTGTTCATTATATCCACACAAAAACACTCAAATTAATAACACATTTACTCATGCATGTGTATTCAGCATTGTTTTCACTACGTTACATATACGACGCTTTATATTTGTGTATAATATGTAATGTGTAAATATTCATAATATGTTGTTGTTTTTCTCTACCTTTTTTTCTACGTTAATATCCGTGTAAATATGTGATTAGATTAGTCCCCTCTCTGGGCGAGGGCTGGTTGAAAAAAAGCTCGTTGTATTGCTTATGCCACAACCCTCGAAAAATAAAATTTGATTTGATTTGATTTGATTTAATCTCTCTCTCTCTCTCTCTCTCTCTCTCTCTCTCTCTCTCTCTCTCTCTCTCTCTCTCTCTCTCTCTCTCTCTCTATCTCTCATCCACGTAGAAACATTACGTACATAGAGAATACTACATCGCTTGGTGTGTCGGACCCGATTCATATACTTGCTGATTTTTTGTTTAAATATTGAAATGCGAGCAAAAGCAAAACTCTGATATGACACAGCAAGCCATGCAGTATTATGTGTATCCTACATACTGTATTTGCGTGTCTGTTGCTAAAAAAAAACAAGAAATTCCTCGGAGGTAGGAAAAACACCCCCGTTGGTCAAAGGGAAATAACCATTCTCACTGCACCCATTCCCACTGCCACCAACTGAGAAGGTTATTTCCCTTTGACCATGAATATGTTTCTCTATAAGTCCTTGTATAATCTTAATCCACCAATAACTCCCTAACCGTGTGTTTGACTGGTCCCAATTTCTGTAAGGACCGTCTCAGGAATGTATAGAACCTGTTCACCAAGTTTGGTGACGATCGGTCCGTTCATTCTTGAGATCGATATGCGAACACAAACACACAAACACACAAACAAACACATCGGCCGAAACCTATACACACCCCAATACCGGGGGTGTAAAAAGCAGTCGAGTTAACCAAATTAATTGAAGACGCGTCTTATGGAACCTCTATTTCTTCAAAAGCCTCGTTAATACTTGACGACAAAACAAAAGACGTCCCTCTAGAAAGTATAGCTTGACGTGTAAGTTCTCAACATTCTTCTAGGGGAAAAATCAAGCCCAAAAATACGTGTGCCGTATCATGATCAGTGGGATATTTGTTCCTTACAAGACTAGTTTGACACGACCTCATTTGCATGATACAGTGACGTGTGAGTGTTCGGTTTAGTAAAGTCATGGTTGGTGTCTCTCACGTATGCACGATAATATATTTATGTCGTCACACAGACCTTTTCATACGCTTTAATCAAAGATGCATTCATTGCCAAATTAGCTTTCAGTAAGAATCTAACCTTTATATCCTGCCAGCGAAATAACATTTTGTGCAGTGAATTATCATATTTTTTCTTCAGGGTGACAGACTTCAGACTTCATTTT
>NW_027126259.1:74505-82005 GCF_037325665.1 Littorina saxatilis | reverse complement strand
CAGGCGGAGCAGCCACTAGATTGCCAATTTTAAAGTCTTATGTATGACCCGGCCGGGGTTCGAACCCACGACCTCCCGATCACGGGGCGGACGCCTTACCACTAGGCCAACCGTGCCGGTCCTGCCCCCTCGTACAAGATCAATTCCTCGTGATAAAAGGCGGGTTTTAACCGTTTTAATCCCTTGGTATACACATTTTCGGAACGCGGATCGTATCAACTGATGCAGGAAATTGATGCATCCAAAACCAAGAATTTGATGCATCGTTTGGATGCATCAGAATTCTCGGGTTTTCCAGGAAAGTGCCGAGCAAAAAGCAAAATTTGAACCGGAATACGAAGCGAAACGAACTATTTATATCAACTGATGCAGGAAATTGATGCATCCAAAACCAAGAATTTGATGCATCGTTTGGATGCATCAGAATTCTCGGGTTTTCCCGGAAAGTGCCGAGCAAAAAGCAAAATTTGAACCGGAATACGAAGCGAAACGAACTATTTCTATCAACTGATGCAGGAAATTGATGCATCCAAAACCACGAATTTGATGCATCGTACAAGGGCTTCTTGTGTGTAAGATCCCGATCGCAAAACATTTGCACAATAAGAAAAGGTTCGCCGAACACCAGTCAAAAACGATTCTTCTTCGGCCATGTTGAAAACGTCGGAAAACGAAAGTTTGAGTCGAAGGTCAAGGGCGTCAAAACTTCGTGTGCACAAAAGACAAACCACAAACAAAACAAAAAATGCCTTAAAATGCATAATGCCGTGACTTGTTCCCTATTTAATGGTATGTTGTACGTTTATTTTTGTTTTATCTAACCAATCTGTTTATATTCGTCAAAATGTCATTTCAAGTTTGTCCGTGCTCAGGCATTTCTTACGGAAAGACCGGAAATGAAAGATCTATCGCATGCATACAAAACCGAAAGTGATGCATCAAAATGATGCATCAAAATGATGCATCATTTTCTAAAAGGATGCATCATTTTTGTATCGGATGCATCAGTTTTGGAAAATGATGCATCCTTTTGTGAAAATAATGCATCCGATAGGAAAATGATGCATCCAATTCTTGGTTTTGGATGCATCAACTTCCTGCATCAGTCGATACGATCCGCATTCCGTAAACATTAATGTCAATGGTGAATATATATGTCAAACCTCTACGTATTTTTTCTCTGTGACAATAACCTTGCAAGAATGGAACCTGGAAAACACCTGTGCACAATAAGATTGTTTTGATGACTTAATTGTAAAAAAAAAAAAAAAAAAAAAAAAAAAAAAATGCCAGCCTTTAAAACATAAATTCGTCAAAACCATCGTCATGCAGGCAGCCCTACACCGTTTTTGGAGGAGAACACCATGTGCAGAATAAAAATGTTTTGATGACTTAATTTTACATGAAAAAAGCCTTTATTGTCCTTTAACCTTCACCAGATCATGCAGTTCGGATGATGTGGGTCGTGTACGTCCCATACTTTTCAAAGAAGGATTCAACATAAAAGGTATGGGTCATACACGACCAACGCCATCCGAATAGGAATAAACTCTTTACCGCCTCTTTGCAGAGTATGGGTTGTACACGACAAACGCCATCCGAATAGTGATAAACACCGTAAAAGGCATTCTTTAATTCCATATGGGTCGTCCACGACCCACAACATCCGAACTGTGTCGTTCAAATGACGTCATTGTGTATTTGTTTGTTTACGAAGATAATCCTTTAAACATAGGTCGATAGGAAGGTTTTTGCGGTGTTGGAGGATGACATGAAGTCTCAACCAAAAACTCCCAATAGTTCTAGAGATACAGACACTGTTGTGAGGCTGTGGGTCGTCCACGACCCACGAAGCACGGTGAAGGATATGCATCAATACCATCGTCATTCAGGCAGCCCTACTCCGTTTTCGGAGGAGAAGGTGCTTTTAAACAGACAATAGTTCTCCTAGACCCCTGCCGAAAGCTGGAGAGGATGCAGTTCACGGCGCCATGATATGACGCGCGAGGAGACTGTCCTACTCAGACGGCGATAAGAAGAAGGCATCTATTTCGCTGCTGATGGTGGGCGCAAATACTTCTCTTTATACCAGTGACAGGTTAGTCCGCATCTAGTCATCATACTTCAGACGGCCCCGATCGTCATTGGATATCACTTGCGTGCCTGTTACGACAATTATACATTTTGCAAAACGTTGATCACTTACACGAACACAACCTAGATGTTCTTGTATCTGTTTGTCTGTCTGTCGATGTCGTTGCTTGTTTGTTTGTTTGTTTGTTTGCCTAATATGTCTGTCTGTCTGTCTGTCTGTCTGTCTGTCTGTCTGTCTGTCTGTCTGTCTGTCTGTCTGTCTCTCTCTCTCTCTCTCTCTCTCTCTCTCTCTCTCTCTCTCTTTCTCTCCCTACCTCGCTCAGACACACACACACACACACACATACACACACGCATACACACACACACACACATACACACACACACACACACACACACACACACACACACACACACACACACACAAGTTTTCTCAGACACTAAATCTTGATTCAGAATGTGGTTGCATGAAGATCTGTTTTAACACCAAGTGGCTGTCACCGAAGATCTTCTGTAGAATTTGTAAACCATCGAGATTAGATAGAATTGCCATTGGCAAATGCTGAAATAACCCCATCAGTGATATTTGTAATTTTCTTATGGACATTTTAATGTTCACGTGAAAATGTTATTTCCACAATAGGAACTGCAGGGGAGAAGAACAAGAACAAGAAATGTCGACGTGAAAATGTCAATTACAATTTACATGTAACTGGTTTGGGCGCTAGTAAGCCCTCACCCAAAAGCGATTTAACTGCAACACGTATATATCTTTTCAAATATCGAATCTATGTAACGAATAGCTCAGATTCAAATTCTGATTCCGACTCCCCTGAGTATGTATAGGAAATCCCACATTTGAAGCGACGCCGGGTTAGAAGGCTGGGAGCATACAGACAAATACATACGCTCGTAAGGAGGGGGGGGGGGGGGGGTTGGGGGGAGAGTGTTGCCATACACTGTTAAGGCGCGTCACCACTCGACATTGATTGATGAATTCTTGACCTTGTATGCCCTTTGAACCCGAGAGAATCAATCAAGGACATCGGGAGAAAAAGCTGTACGAATGACTCCCCCCAAAATGTGACCCTCCACCACGAAATGAGTCGCATGTCACCTCGCGCGGTTCTGCGCTAGGCTTGATATAAGTCCGGAGAGTGTCTGGTAACAGTGTGAGGGTCACCTTAGTCACAGGCTTATAACTCAAACAGTTTTTGCTCTTTTCTAAAACGGTTTTCACCACTGGATAGAGCATAAAAAACTCTTTATGAAAATGTAAAAATATGAAAATCATGCAAAGGTGACATGCGACTCATTTCGAGGTGGAGGGTCACAAATATCCCGACAGTGGAAAGAACGTATAAGCAAGAAAAAGAAAAATCGGGGTAAAAAGTTCAGGAAAAAAAAGGTACCAGAAAGAAGACAGTAAAAGGGACTAGCACATTCTGGACACTTGCAAAATCAGTTTCAAGAAACAAACAAAAAATGATGTGTTCCGCTCCGCTAAGAAACAGCTATACTGAATTACGTCAGCGCAAGTGCCCCCCCCCCCCCCCCAACACACATACACAGACTTAGGATATTGTCTGTTGGAGTGCATAGGTACATTTTACATACATCTCTCTCCAGCAGCTATATGGGTATCGCTTCACACACGCTCAGACGAGTACCAGACAAAAGAAGAACACTCGGTCGGACCAACAAATCTCGGACAGTTGGAAAAAAAGCATCAGAATAAAGAAAAACAATGTTTCAACAATTTCTGTCGGCAAGGAACAAGAAAAAGAAAAAGAAAAAAAAAGGAAAATAACACCAGACACTTTCAAATAGTCGTGAGAACAAAAGTTCGAAGACAAAGAAGAAGAAGAAGAACACGAAGAAGAAGAACGAGAACAAGAAGAACAAGAACAAAGAAGGACAAAACCGAACCAGAGCAAATTCCGGGACAGAAAAACAATGTGTTAAAAGAAGAAAACAAAACAAAGGCGCATGAAGTAATTTAACCTCTCTCGCTCACCTGCGAACTCCGTGTCCAGCTCCTCCTCCAGCATGCCCTCGATGTCCACGTTGTCGGGAGTGCGGTAGATGTCGAAAGCCCTCCCTTCCTTCTCCAGGTAATAGCCCATGGCGCCCCCGGCCAGGTGACAAAACGAGGGCACCACGTTATGATGAGCCGTGGAGTCGTAAATCACCTTGACCTTGTCCCAGCGGAAGTAGGTCAGCATATCCAGGATGGTGAGGCACATGGAGTTGAAGGTGCTCCCGATCCGAGTCAGCAGAGGGTATTCCGCCCCCTCAATGCCTTCGTTCTTATTGATGAAGTTGTGAGCGAAGCCTCCAGGGGCCACGATGGGGATGTTCCAGTACGGCGCGTAGCGAGCCACGGGGGCCAGGCTGTAGTCACACACGGGGCCCAGGAACAGCCTGATCTTGTAACGCGTGACTGCGTGGAAGGCGTGCATGGCGGCGTCACGGCTGTTACACTTGGAGTCGCCTGGAAGAAGGTGGAAGCGGTAGCCAGGGAGGACGTTCAGTCTCCCGACCTCTTCCACCGCCCTGCGCACGGCCGGGATGACGGCCTCCCTGTTAAACATGTACCTCCGTGCGAAAGGGACAAAGACGGCGGCGTAGATGGTGACGCCATCGTGGCGTTGGTCCGTGCCTTTGACGTCAGCCATGCAGTGGGCGATGGTCGCCGATGATTCTGACGTCATGTCTCGCTTCTGACGAAAGAGATCGCTGTGAGTCGAAATTAGTTCTGATGACGTCGTGTGTTTGTGACGTTTTTTCCTCTGAGTTGCAGGATCGGTGATTGGCGTCCTTTGAAGCGATGCGGGCGGGTTTGCTGCGAGTTTGTGCTGCTGTGACGTCGTTGTCATTGACGTCATATTCAGAGGATCGGATGCCGTCACAGAAAGGCTGAGGTTGGACAGGACACAAAGAATCATCACCCACGCTTTCAGCCACACCAGCATTTTCGAGGTTTCAACAGACCCTTCCATATCGGGATTCGCTTTACAAATGACAATGTTCTGCATTGCTTGCATCACACATGCAGAAACGCTTCGCAGTTACTTGTTGTTGACTGTTAGGGAATAGGTGACAATGAACGCATTCACGCTCTCGTTCACTGAAACTAGTTAGTCACAAGTCACAATAACTTGAATTTACACGTACGGCAGAGCAGTAAAGTAATTCACAAGATGGGTGTAGCAATCCGATAAACTTTCTCGTTCGCAGCCACATTTATCAGTTTATATAAATCCACACATCACATACCACATTTTAACAAATCGCACGATGGAAACAACATTTAAAATGCAGCCAAAAAGGTCTCAGGTTAAGCTCACATCCATCCGCTCACGAATGGCCAGTTTAACATGTTTATTCTTTACAAGCCCATCGGTCTGAAATCCTCCATGGCATTTCATCAAAGGAACTTAGCAGTCAGTGTCAGCCAATCAGCGAAAGGCAAAACGGATTATGCAGCGAAGACGACTCCGGTTCATATATTATCTGGTCAGATTCTTCAAGCACCGGGTTTTTGGGCTAGCTAGAATAAATAATGTCGAACATTCATTTAGGTATCAATTGAGCACTTGATTTGCCCTTTTTGGAGCCATTTCACGTCAGAGGCCGACCCAAAAGTGTATTTAGCCGGCTGGCTGAGCCTAACAAAAATGCGTGCACGTTTGTGGGCGTTCAATGGTTCAAAAAAAATAAATAGATAAGATCGTTAACTAAAATCGATTGATATTAAATAGTTATTTGAATTTTTATTTTATTTTTTTTTAATTTTTACAAAATATTATATTTTTCACAGAGCAAGACAGACATTCTTCAACTCCCCTGCCATCGCCGTCTCGAACAAATCCACAATTGGAAACTCGATCTGTGTAAAATGTGATATTTTGTTTGGAAAAATATCTAAATAAAATATTGATGCCATGCCAACAATTTGGCGATTATTGATAAGCGTTGTTCGATTTAATCTCAGGAAAAAGTCTGTTAAAGTTTGTCGACCTTATAGGCCATTACGAAAATACAGAATGTCAAGATATGTGACCCTCCACCACGGAATGAGTCGCATGTCACCTGTGTAAGATTTTCATATTTTTACATGTTTCTAAAGATTTGGTTATGCTCTATCCAGTGGTGAAACCCGTTTTAGAAAAGAGCGAAAACTGTTTGAGTTAAAAGCCTGTGACTAAGGTGACCCTCACACTGTTACCAGACACTCCCCGGACTTATATTAAGCCTAGCGCACAACCGCGCGAGATGACATGCGACTCATTTCGTGGTGGAGGGTCACATATATATATCGTGAAAGTTAATGATCTTAATACCCCAACAAAAAAGGGATTATTATTGTAGAAAAGACAGAGAGGAAAGTCTCCGCTTTTTGCGCGTGGAACTGTATTTATGGTTTTGAATTTTTTTTTCTAAACACAAGAAAAATAAATCTTTATGAAGCAAAGTAAAAGCGGCACAAGGCGTGTCAATGTGAGCAAAGATCCTATTGTTTTTGAAAACATTGTTTCACCATTATTCATTTTTGGCTCACGTAGCCTAAGTGTAGCCTATGCGATGCTAACTTCTGTCTGTCTGTGCGTGCGTGTATGATATAAACTTTAACATTTGACTGAACACCGAAATACTAATTTTACCGGGTTATTATCCAAGCAACAGCTTCAAAGTATTGAATCAATGATCAACATTTCGTCGGCACGTATGTAGATAAAGTGTGTATCCAAAGAAAACGGGTGGTGGGGGGTTTTGGGGGGGTAAAAACAGGTGACTGGTTTGTGTTGTGTGTGGTATGTAGACCAGGTCAGGGGTCAAGGTTAGGTCAGATCGCGTGAAGGATTGTGGTATAGATTCACTTCTCAGTTCTAACCGAGCTGCAGTTCGCCGATTCGGAGAAGACGATTTAACATTGTTCGGTTTTGAAGCGGCTCCAGAAGAAATAGATACAGAAGATACCAAAGGAGATTTCCTACAGGTTGATCTGCACAGCGTGTTTTCAGTGTCTGCGCGAGGAAGCGCTGTCGAAAGGGCAGTGTGGATCTCAGTGGCAGTCGTGTCCCCGTAAGTAGGCTAAAGACAGACAGATCTAGATCTAGCGTCTCCCACTCTTGCACCGTGTCTATGCTTACTGTGTGTGTGTGTATGTGTGACGGAGTGATTGATTTTGTGTTACTGTTTGTCGATTTCCTACGGGAGCATTGAAGGCTTCGCCTCTCGTTAAAGACAATCTTCAAGGATATACATTCGCTCGCTCAGAGAGCACATACGTTCAATGCTATTTAGCAAACGAAGATGAAAGAAGGAGAGGAAAATAACAAAGATGTTGTTTTGATTTTGTGTGTGTTTGTGTGCGTGTGAGGGATCGGGAGGGTTGGGGTG
>NW_027126259.1:53793-74305 GCF_037325665.1 Littorina saxatilis | reverse complement strand
TTTTCTTTCGCGCGGAGCACTGTCACTAAGCCCTCAAGCTCTCCTAACAGATCAACATTCAAAGTCCAAGAACTCGACCTTGCCCTATGACCCTTCGTTGCACAAAGGCATATTATTATCACAGATAAGAGATCCTCTAAGCCTCTCGACGCCATGTTTGATGAGGTCTCTGCCTCGCTTTTAGGTCTCTGTGTCTTTATTGCCCGTAGGCATGAAGGGGTGTAATGGATCTTTATTAAAAGAACGGCCATGGCGCCAAACAAGGCATAAACAACATCGTTCATAACATCCCATAGTTCAGCCTTGGAGAGGGGTGGTAAAGAATCCTTCGTGTACACATGGGCACACTGGCATTGTCACTTGCTGTTTGGCTTTCTGGTTGTCTGTGTTTATGTGTTTGTATTTCTGTCTTTCTGTCTTTCATCTAAATGTGGTGATAATATTGCTCCGGCTTTGGTCTATCGTTTCTGAATCTCTGTCTCTGTCTCTCTCTCTTTTCATCTCTCTCTCTCTCTCTCTCTCTCTCTCTCTCTCTCTCTCTCTCTCTCTCTATTTTTCTCTCTCTCTTCCTCTCTCTCTCTTTTCCTATCTCTCTCTCTCTTTTCCTATCTCTCTCTCTCTCTCTCTCTCTCTCTCTCTCTCTTCCTCTCTCTCTCTCTCTTCCTACCTCTCTCTCTCTTTTCCTATCTCTCTCTCTCTCTCTCTCTCTCTCTTCCTCTCTCTCTCTCTCTCTTCCTACCTCTCTCTCTTTACAGTTCTTGCAAGCCAAGATAGTAATTAATATATTGCTCCGGCTTTGGTCTATCCTTGACCCATGTGCTCTTGCTCACACTCGTGTCACTAAACACGAAAACATCCTTGAGTAATAAAGTTCGTTCGTTCGTTCGTTCGTTTTCTCTCTCTCTCTCTCTCTCTCTCTCTCTCTCTCTCTCTCTCTCTCTCTCTCTCTCTCTCTCTCTCTCTCTCTCTCTCTCTCTCTCTTTTAACTCTTTTTTTTCTCTCTCTCCCTCTATTTCTCTCTCTTTCACACGCTCTCTCTCGCTCTTTCTCTTTCTCTCTCTCTCTCTTTTTCTCTCTCTCTCTGATTCTCTCTCTCTTGCTCTCTCTCTCTCTCTCTCTCTCTCTCTCTCTCTCTCTCTCTCTCTCTCTCTCTCTCTCTCTCTCTCTCTCTCTCTCTCTTTGTCTCTCTTATTCTCTGTAATTGTCTCTCTCTCGTTCTCACTATCTCCTCTCTCCCGTGACCTTGAACAAGAAAACAAAAGTTAACAAGATCTTTCATTAATCAACAGGCAATATCCATCTGTGTCTCACACTCGTGTCACTAAACACGAAGACAAGAAAAAGAAAATACACATTTATATTACCCTCTCACTCTCCATCTCTCCGCCTCTGTCTCTGTCTTTTTCTCTCCCTCTCTAACCCTCTCTCTTTCTGCCCAGCGCCCCTTCCCCCACACTCTCTCTCTCTCTCTCTCTCTCGCTCTTTCTTTCTTCTCTTATTCTCTCTCTCTCTCTCATTCTCTCTCCCTTCCTCCCTCTCTCTCTCTCTCTCTCTCTCTCTCTCTCTCTCTCTCTCTCTCTCTCTCTCTCTCCTTCTCGCTCTGCGTTCCCCCCCCCCCCAATTTCTTTCTCCAGTCCAATATCTCTGGCAAAATCGTCTGAGAGCAAATTTATTGACGCATCATTGCATGAAAAGAAAATTAAAGTGTGTGTGTTTTTGGCTATTCCATGCGCGGTTGATGTTTGTGCATTATTTGTGTGGATTAGTTACGGCCATGCAAGGCAAGCAATGACGCTGCTTTTTGTTTTTAGCACTCTTCTCCATTCTTTCTGGCAGCGGCTGGAGGCGTTTATTAGAGATGGGAGAGAGGGCGCTGCTATGGCTAAGGCGATAGCAACCACTGGGTGAAATTCGTATTTTGGTATCCGGACAGACTATACTGACTACTTCTATAAAAAAAATTAAAAAAAAGTCATGAGACCAAAAGCGGTGTTGATTGGTGAATATACTAAAAATGTTGATAAACTTTCAGCTGGGCGTAATGTATAGCCTGGTAGTACGACGTCGGCCTTCAACTTGATATAGAATTCAGGGTTCGAATACCGGTGGATACAGTTTAAGATTTGTTTCTAATCTCCCAGGGCCAACCTGCTAGTGCTTTATCTCCAATGTCAGAGTTGGATGGGTCACAAAAACACATAACGCCACCCAGCATGACTCTCCTCGAAAACGGAGAATGGCGAGGGAAAACGGCCTCACGCGTACAGGCACAGGCTTAACATAAGCAAAACAAAAAACAAGCAAACAAACAAAACTTGACTAAATATAAAAACAAACAAACAAACAAACAAACAAACACAACAAACAAGCCAGTCGCGTGAAACGATTACAAAACATCTAGTCTATCTTGAATCGAAACGATCGACACGGAAACCCCGGGGTCAGTCCCCTCTTTCTTACAGGCGAGAATAGGCGAGATTGGCGAGTGGGGCGAGGAAGTACTGTTTCTTGGGCACATCTCGCCGCGAGTGACGCTAGAATTCTCGCCTCGAACGCTAGGTAACTTTGGGCTTACTTGCTTGGCGAGAAAACATGGCGGCCACGCAGCTGCAAATCCGATTGGCTGTCCATGGTTTTTGACCGGCCAGTGCAGACGACCTTTTCGGTATCAACCAATGGTGTTTAATTCTTGCGTAGCTAGCCATTAAACCGTTTCATAGACACTCTCGCCTCCTAGCTTCGCGAGTGGCTAGCCGAAAGAATATCTCGCCTAAAAGAAACACGCGTCAGGTCATCATCGAGAGAAGTTTGGCTTGGCTAGCCAAAAGCCCGACGCCGTGATGGGTCGCGCTGGTCCACGCAAAGCAAGCGAACAATGTGAGGTGCAGCCCACGTGCGCAAAAGAAGAAGAAAACAGTCGCGTAAAGAAGAAGAAGAACAAGAACAAGATGGTTGGTTGGTTTTGGGTTAACAAGAACAAGAACAAGAAGAACAAGAACAAGAACAAGAACAAGAAGAACAAGAACAAGAAGAACAATATGGTTGGTTGGTTTTTGGGTTAACAACAACAAGAACAAGAAGAACAAGAACGAGAAGAACAAGAACAAGAACAAGAACAAGAAGAACAAGAAGATCAAGAAGAAGAGGAACAAGAAGAACAAGAACAAGAAGAACAAGAACAAGAAGAACAATATGGTTGGTTGGTTTTTGGGTTAACAACAACAAGAACAAGAAGAACATGAACGAGAAGAACAAGAACAAGAAGAACAAGAAGATCAAGAAGAAGATGAACAAGAACAACAAGAACAAGAACAAGAAGAACAAGAACGAGAAGAACAAGAACAAGAAGAACAAGAAGAACAAGAACAAGAAGAACAAGAACAAGAACAAGAAGAACAAGAAGAACAAGAAGATCAAGAAGAAGAGGAACAAGAACAACAAGAACAAGAACAAGAACAAGAAGAACAAGAAGATCAAGAAGAAGAGGAACAAGAACAACAAGAACGAGAAGAACAAGAACAAGAACAAGAAGAACAAGAAGAACAAGAAGAACAAGAAGATCAAGAAGAAGAGGAACAAGAACAACAAGAACAAGAAGAACAAGAACAAGAACAAGAAGAACAAGAAGAACAAGAACAAGAAGAACAAGAACAAGAACAAGAAGAACAAGAAGAACAAGAACAAGAAGAACAAGAACAAGAACAAGAAGAACAAGAAGATCAAGAAGAAGAGGAACAAGAACAACAAGAACAAGAAGAACAAGAACAAGAAGAACAAGAACGAGAACAACAAGAACAAGAACAAGAACAACAAGAACAAGAACAAGAACAAGAAGAACAAGAAGAACAAGAAGATCAAGAAGAAGAGGAACAAGAACAACAAGAACAAGAAGAACAAGAAGAACAAGAACAACAAGAACGAGAAGAACAAGAACAAGAACAAGAAGATCAAGAAGAAGAGGAACAAGAACAACAAGAACAAGAAGAACAAGAACAAGAAGAACAAGAAGAACAAGAACAAGAAGAACAAGAACGAGAAGAACAAGAACAAGAACAAGAAGAACAAGAAGATCAAGAAGAAGAAGAACAAGAACAAGAAGATCAAGAAGAAGAAGAACAAGAACAAGAAGATCAAGAAGAAGAAGAACAAGAACAAGAACAAGAAGAACAAGAAGAACAAGAAGAACAAGAAGATCAAGAAGAAGAGGAACAAGAAGAACAAGAACAAGAAGAACAAAATCAAGAACAAGAAAAAAAGGAGAAGAATAAGAAGTTAACCGTAGCCATGTTGTTGCTTTCATACTTATAAATGTCTATTTTACGAACATGTAAACAGAAATGAAACATTGTTTGAACCAAGAAGGTAGCTTTCCATCCATGTGTTGTCTTTGTTTCGTCTTGACCGGACAATCCTCGACGTGTCCGACTGGCCAAAGCGCAGTCGTTTTGTAACAAGCTGACCAGCTCGTGGTAAAACCCTTCTAAACGAAGGGAATAAGAATCATGAAAAATGTCATCACGTGTTGTGTGCCCCAGCCACTGTTTTATCACAGAATGCCCGCGTTGCTTCCATGCTCAATCTCAATTTGTCCCCTGTTTTATTTGTGTCATTACGTAACGCACTGAATACTGATGTAGTCGAGATGATGCAATCGATCATAAAATACTGGACTTTCAAGATGTGACAAAAAAACCAATCCAACTGTTGTAAAAATAGCGCTAACCAGACCTTTTGGGAGTCAGCTGGGGGGGGGGGGGGGGGGGGGGGGGGGGGGGGGGCGGGGCGCAATAGATTGTTTTCGGGTGGGTTTTTTCAATCGCATTTGAATTTGAACTTTTCTAACGCTTACTCCCCTGCAATCTACTTTATATCTAGTTATTGCTTTTAAATGCAAACTCCTTCCCGTGTAAATTGTCCGGTTCATCATCTCAGCTCTGGCCAGCTTTGCCATGGGATAAGACCCTGTGTCCCTGGACTTTTGAATGCTTGCTGTCAGTGGTGACTGGGAATTGAATTTTATGTTTGTATTAAACAGCCACTCGTGGCCTGTACACACGTATATCATTAAAAAAAAAAAAAATTTAAATGCCCACTGTACACAGATAGCACCCAAGCTGGTAGTTTTGTGTATGTGACCAAGTAGGAGGGATGTCTTCTTATTATTTTGTAACAATTACGATGGTGTCCGAAGGCTAACAATACACACATTACCGAATGATCATCAAAATGTACAATGTTTATTGTTTGGTCTGCTAAACCTACGTCTTACCGAAAACATTGAAATATTCGAAAAGGTACATAGTTTTATAAGGTTAAGTGATAGATTTTGATTACCCAGTGGTCACCATGTTAATGATCCAGTATCTGATTATTGGTAGGTCATGTTGTTTAACGATTTTACTGAAAGTCAAGCTTGAGTGAATCTTGCTTTAAAGGTTTTTTTCAGTGTATTCACATGACTAACCTCAGCTTAATTAGTTTGGACAACACTTTGGACGAAATTATTGCTGCTGCAGAAACATTTAATTGGCAAGTCTGTGACAGTCATCGTCTCTCTAACCCCCCCCCCCCCTCCCCTGTATACCTACCTTACCGACTCATATTTCCCCGATAATTCTTTTGTTATATTTTTTCTTCTTTTTTTGTAAAAAATGTATCTTGTCTGTTTTACATTTCTAATAAGGGTATAAGCAATTCTCTGACCTTGACATCACGTGAAATAATATTTCCTATCTAGATGTACATATTTATAACCACACTTAATATAAGCTTAGCTTGTTGTGTGGTCACAAATGTCTGTATCGCATATACATGCCACCCTGTATTTCTTTAATACAATCTTGTTTATGAGATGTCTTCTCCCATAATGTAAAAGCCTGCCCAGAACTGAGCCGGTGAGCCAAACTGCTCCCACGGAAAGGGGTTTACCTTCAAGCCGAAACCTTCAGTGGCTCGTCGCACCTTTGAATCATGGGCCGAGATGCCCGAAGCAAAAGTGGGTGCCACCCAAACAGGTGCGAACAAACCGCAAGGCCTGGTGTGTTGAAATCACAACAAATCTCCGTGGTAACAATCCAACACGCGGCTGGGTTCCACCCGGCTGGTTTGTTTGTTTGTTTTTGTTGCTTAACGCCCAGCCGACCACGAAGGGTCATATCAGGGCGGTGCTGCTTTGACATTCAACGTGCGCCACACACAAGACCAGGGCCGGACCAAATGAGTTGTAAGGGGGGGGGGGGGTTCCTTCTTTTTTGGGGGGGCAAATCAGCGAAGTGGCGAAGCCACAAGTGCGCGCCTGGGGAACTAGGGGGGTCCGGGGGCATGCTCCCCCAGAAAATTTTTGAAAAACGGTTCAAATCTGTGCAATCTGGTGCATTCTGGGCCTTGTTTTGAGGGTTAAGGCCTGTCAGTGTGAGTTGGTGGGGGGGTTACCTTTTTCTCATCGGATTTCACATTGAATAAAATTTGTTAGAGACACACACAAAATTTATATAAAAAATAAAATAAAAAAAACAACACTCAAAGCAAGGTACATGCTTTTTCCAGGGGTGGGGTTCCGGAACCCCTGGACCCCCCCCCCCCCCTGGGTCCGGCCCTGCCAAGACAGAAGTCGCAGCACAGGCCTCATGTCTCACCCAGTCACATTATTCTGACACCGGACCAACCAGTCCTAGCACTTACCCCATAATACCAGACGCCAGGCGGAGCAGCCACTAGATTGCCAATTTTAAAGTCTTGGGTATGACCCGGCCGGGGTTCGAATCCACGACCTCCCGATCACGGGGCGGACGCTTTACCACTAGGCCAACCGTGCCGGTACATGGAGCAGCTGGGTCCCACCCGGCTGGTATCTTTATCGTGCACCTCGGCCCTGGCTTTCAGCCTTTGTTTTTATATTATGTTGAATATAAGAATTAGGATCTCGCGGCGATCATCGTGATGAAAGTCACTACCTCATGTCAATGCTTGGTGCCAAACGATTGGTTCTTCTTTACTCTTCTTAAAGGACTGGGTGGCCGAGTGGTAACGCACTTGCGCTCGGAAGCGAGAGGTTGCGAGTTCGACCCTGGGTCAGGGCGTTAGCAATTTTCTCCCCCCTAGAGAAAGGGAGAATGTACGTTCTGGCTCACCGATTCCGACAGACCCTAAATATTAACGCAAAATAGGCTTCTGGACTAAACTTTTACTAAAATGAAACATGCGACAAAATCAGAAAAATACTGCATAAATCCATACAAAAAAAATACAGTAAAGTAAGGTTGTTTTGAACCAATGCCGGGTCTGTCGGAATCAGTAACCCAGAACGTACATTCTCCCTTTCTCTGATACAACATTCTTAAGCTCAATACGCTCTCTCATTTACAAACTTTACTTCATGTGTTCTTTCACTGTTAGAATTATATCTGATACATGCAATGTGACTGTCTAAACGAATAGTTAACTCTTTACAAGTGATTCTATTTTTACTTTTTCTTCCCGTCCTATTTGAATCCCCTTTTTTAAAAACTGCTTTTTCAGATCTTCTATATCGATTGGCTTGTTATATTCAGCTCGTGTTTTTGTTTGAATACTTGCTTTCTTACTTTTGTAGTCATCAAAGTCTGTTTGTATCTGTTTGAATTCTTCGTCAGAAACTTTTGAATCTTCAAGTGCTTTACTGATAGACAGTTTTAGGCTAGACAATTTTGATGATGCAAGAGTGGAAATGGATTCGTGTTTTTCAAGCTTTTTCACAATTTTTTTCATTATAGCTGATGCTATAAATGATAAACCACCAACTGCTGCTGCGACACCACCTAGGATTAGAGAAACTGGAGTCCCTACTCCGGTAGCTAACAGAATTGTTCCCGTTACACCTGCAGCTGATGCAAGGATAGTAGAACCAGTGCTGGCATTAGAAAGGCTGTTGTAAGTTGTTGAGTACTTACGTCTAGCGCGAGAATATTTTTCTAATTCATCTTCTAGTTGTTTTTGTATATTACTAATGTGTGCCAGTCTGAATTGTTGACTTTCTGCTGCACTTTCATCAATATTAGGATAAAGCTTCACACTGCTAGTCATCTTTTTAATGCAAAATATAAAATATTTATCTTAATTCTCACTGGCCAGTGTTTCTGCTAAGCTTTGAAGCTGTTCATTGCTTAACACCTTATCTGTATAGTAGAAAGCAATCAAATCAAGATAAGTAAGATTAATACTTCTTATTTCTGTTAAATTATTTATATCTGCGTTAACAACAACATTTTGGTTTGACGTCTGTTTTTTTATTGTGTTAGAATCCTTTTGAACAGCAATAAATACTCTGACTTCTTCAACATTTAATGGTCTCCAGTTGAGATTTATTCCTCTCATTAGAACAGTGTTTGTGGTTTCTTCCCTTTTTCTGACAACTATATCAAATATCATAGTTGCATTCTGCCCTATTGGAAGCTTGGGTATAAAATCGACAATGGTGTCAGCGTCCTTTTCAACACTTTGTTTTCTGTGAATGAGATAGTTGTTCTTATGGAAAGGTTTAACTGCAACTTCTCCCCTGCTGTTAAACGCAGGAACAAGGCTAACAATTAGTGGTTTAGCATTGATTGACTTACGGAATGTGTCGTCTTTTCCAACAAGAGTGTATGGACTCACAAATTCAAACTTCATTTCCCAGTCAATCTTTTTGATAACAGGACTAAGTACCCATTTTTTATTCTGATGTTTCCACATGTAGTATATGTCATCGACAATTGGATCAGGTACATTAACATCACGGATTTGACCTAGTTTGAGGAATCTTGGTTTCTTTTCATCGTCGATTTCCTTTCTCTTGTAATGACCAGTGTCTGTAAACTCGAATGCATACACTGCACCAACTTCAGCATTGCTCTCAAAGTCGATAGCGTCTGCTAAGTCTTTCAACTCTATAGTTGAACATGCAACAGGATAAGCTATTGTAGGTCCACTCGACATTTTAATACTCAATATTTTATGGAACTATTTCCAATGTAATGTTAAACAAACAATCAACTGGTTGTCCACTTTGATTTTTCAGATCAATGTGTAGGAATTCATGACACCCTTCCTCCAAGTCCTTGAACTGAAGTGTCTTAAATGTTGGCACGTGCATTTTACAAAAAGAGGCATCACTCGGTGGAAGAATCCTAAGCAGATCAGAACGCTGATCATTAAACAGATTATAGGATGTGTTAAGCTCTCTCATGTGAACAAACAGTACACTGTTAACATCCATGTCAATGGGACGTGTTCCCTTGTATATTTTTGTAATTCCAAGCATATCAAGGAGTTTGGTTGGAAACTCAACGTTTACTTCTCTAGTTTTGGGCATAGTAAGAGTAGCAATGAGACTTGCATGATTTAAACTCGCTGTAATACCTACTGGAGCAAACAATTCTTTCTCTAAAGTGCAGAAGTCATAGTAACCATCTTCTACAGAATGTGTTTTACCATTAATTCTAACCCAGTTGTTATTCTTTTTTTTACTGATATTATACCAAGTAACCTTGTACATAATTTCATGCAGTGCAACTTTCATTCCTCCATTTTGATTGTTGATAGGGTTTGCAAGTTTAACTGGCACACCAGTCTTCACATTTGTTAGTGTGATAAACATTTTTTATTCAACAACAAAAATGATTCAGTATAAATTCAACAAAGACGTTAAATACAAAACTGGACCATATTACAATCCAAAGACTATTTCTTTCCATGAGTTGGACTTTGCTGTAACAGAAACAGAATCCATTCGCGTTAAAGTGCCTGACCCATTCCATTCTTACCTAAATCCCCCAATCAAAAATGATAGTGTTCCAAAGATGTGGAACTCTCACCCAATTCAGTTCTATCAGAATCAGTTAAACTTTGCAATATTCTGTGCAACCACAGGATGTGGAGTGTCCTATGCAGACCACATGAATAATTCAAACTTACTGACAAAGTGTGTGTACACATTTCACGTTTACTATCAGTGCAGGAGAATCTTGTCTGAACTTCAGGCACCAATGCCGCATGAAAAGAGCTGGAACCCATTCAACAATAGGATAAACATGAAAGTGTATGAGCGTCTCTGCAATGAATTCAATATAGATTTTAAGACCGACTTTAGGCAAAAGCAAGACAAAAACCATGGCATGGGAACACTATATTTATGGGGTGTCCACAGGAGGTATAATTTTGATTACTGGCCAGGTCATACATCTTTTTCTTCAAATGTGCAGGTACAGTTAGGATCAATAGAACAAGAGCACCACAATGCATGGACTACTTTTATATTAGACACCGGCAAAGGTTTCACTGGATCAGGTGTTGAAAGGATCAATGAATCTATCCGAACATATGCGTGGTGCTTGCTAGGCTCGCAGGCACAGACACGATCAAACATAATGAGAACAAGCACAGGGTTTGGTGCGCAGAAACAGTTGTTATCAAATTTAGAAGATGTCATAAACTCTGCAGTTGATCTGCCTTCCAGCATCAAAAGGTATCAAGACTCTCTCCGTTATGCAAGATCAAAAGTTGACTTTGCTGTTGGTAACGGCCTTTACATGTTACCTTCTGATCTCCAGCTGCAGATTGGAACAATAACAAATTATAACAATGAAATCATTATTGCTAGTGACACCCAGCCGCTTGGAAAGGGTGAAGAACTGAATTCAGAAATCAGAACGATGTTACAGCCATATCACAATGAACAGAAACAAAGCGTGACAAGTGAAGATCACGCTGCAGGTGAAGATCATTCTGTCACTAGTGATGATCAAGCTGTTAGTATTAGTGATGATCATGAATCGCAGAAGACTGCTCTAGTAATTGGTGGAGTGGGTGTAGGCTTACTTTTGCTTTATTCTCGTTAGCAGAACACCTGCAATTAAAACTATTAGAGTCCAGAGATGTTCAGCCATGAAACCAACAACTTTACCTGCAAAAGATAACAGCCAGCTAACAATTGAACCAATGATTCCTGGAAGTGCATCCAAAGCTTTTGCTGCTAGTTTCTTTAATAGTTCTGCAATGTGTTTGAGTTGTTTCTTTACCCATCCCGGATCAGATGGAGGTGAAGGTGAAGGTGGAGGTGGAGGTGTGACAGTGCCACCTGTGAGTGTTAACACTAATGTGCTTATTGCAAATCCTAACGCAGTTAGTATACTAGCTATTGTGATTCCCTGCTCTCTGAAAAGCGTTCTAATTCTTTCAGCAAGAGTTGTGTCTTCGTAAAGGATTCTTTGAATTGTATTTTTTATTCTGCTGACCTGTGTTCTCAGTTGTTCTCTATTGTTACTTAGAACTTCTAACCTTATGGCTTTCTCCTCCTGCAAATCTTTTAAACGCTTAGAAATTCTGTTTTTTACTTCTTGTTCTAGGTTCAAATCATCAGCATCAGCAAGTTTTTGTTTCTCTTTGTTTATATCTTCATCCAGCTGACCTAGTTTTGACAGATTATTTGCTATTTCACCTCTGATGGTTTGTAGTGATTGATTAAGGGCTTCTATTTCTCTCATAGGTAATAGTTCATGTGGAGTCTTCAGTGAAGTTTCCTCAGAAAAAGAAGTCTCTATCTCTTGTATAAGTTGATCAGCCTCATCTGCAAGTTTATTAAGATCTTGCAATGGAACAGATTCTATTTGAGTAGCAGTTGGTAGTCCTAGTTCTGCTTGTTGAAGTAAGGAAACAACATGGGAAGATGATGACCGTGTGCTAGGCACAATATCTAATTGCCTAAGTCGATTAGCAGTAAGTTTTTGTTTTAGTGAAACTTTTGATAGAAACTTAGCAGGATTAGATTTATATGTAAGTTGGACTTTTTCTCCTTTATCGCTAGTTGTATATAAATGATTTGCTTCCATTTTGAACTGGTTTGGATCTAAAACATCAGGTTCTTCTCCTAAACTTTTGTAGAAATCTCTAACTTTACCTTCCAGAAGTTCATGTCGTGCCACCTCATAATGCAGTGAATGATGGTAGGGAACCAAAGGGATTGCTTCGCTCATGTCGTCCGCTGGCTCAAATAAATCTTCAAATCCACCTTCTGCCATTTGTAACTTATTTTTTATTTTGAAAATAAAAAAAGATGGCACAATCGTTCGGTTCTGTTCTTGATCCTTACAGAAGGCTGAAAGAACCTCTCGGGGTAAAAGGAATAAGGCAAACAGTTATAGTTACAAATAATCCTTCTACTATTGATCAGAATGAAATACTTACTGTTAGGTTTCCTAATCTAGGTAAGAACGATGTTATTGTACCAGGCACTGTAAGACTATCATTCAAATTAGAATTAGAATCTGGCTCAGATGAAAATAGGACTTTGGCTTATAATGTAGGAAGAGCAATTGTGAGGAAGATTACTGTCAAACTGGAAGGGCGGGAAGTGATGTCATTGAATAATGCAGATGTATTTTTAGTTTACGCAGATAATTGGTTGACTGACAATGAAAAGAAAAACAGAGTGTTTCAAGGGATTCAGTCAGACAATGGGATAAAAGTTAGAATAGGAGCAGGAGATAAAGCTGACAACAAAAAAGATAACGCTGTCAATGTTGCTTTTGGAAACAAATTTTGTATTCCACTTGACTTTGAACTCATAAATTCACATCCTCCCTTCTATCAAGGAGCATTGCGTGACAGGCTGTCATACGACCTGACTTTCAATAGTTATGATCGTGTTATGCTTTCACAAGACCCGGAAGCAAAGTATAAGGTGTCTGGAATTTCTTTAGAGTTTGATGTTGTAAACCATCCTGAACTGGCTAGACTTATAGAAAATCAGTACAGTTCTAAGCTGCCTATCTATTATGAAAGAGTGTTGAATCACAGTACACTTTCAAAAAGCCAGGCTGATCCAATCTGGAACATTAACTTGAATACACCAGCTAGGTCAATGAAGGGAATACTTATGTTGTTTGAGGAACCAAAAGATCCATATGAAAGGCAAATAGAAAAGTTTTACAATCCACTAATCAATAGAGTATATTGCACAATTGAAGGGCAGCCAAACCAAATATTTGCATCTGGCATGCTGCCATACCAACACTATGATGAAGCAAGAAAGTACTTTACTGGAGGAAGATTGAAAGACCCAACATCTGATCTTGTGGCTAAAGATCTACATTTACACGGTGTTGGCGTAGAAGATTTCTTGACAAATAAATATGCGTTATGGCTGGATCTCAGAACAACTGACGACAACAAACTGCATGGAAGTGGAAGGCGAATTGAAAACGGATCAGAAGGAATCACAATACAAATTGAAAAGGAAGTAGGGAGTAGTAGTAAATCAGTTAAGATCTACGTGTTTGTTGTGTCAGATGCGCAGTTAAACATCTCTGAAAGCAGATTACAGGATATTGTTTATTGAACGTGTTAAAATGAAGTATCTAGATTTTCTTCCAAAAGATCCACACTGTTCTTTGATTTGTGGGGCAACAGGTTGCGGCAAAACAAGATATGTTTTGGATTTATTACAGACCGTTTACATAAATCACTTTGAACACATAGTCATATTCTGTCCAACCATAAAGCATAACAGAACATACAAGGAGAGAAAATTCATATGGTCTGATCAAAATATATTTATTGTAAATCCTTCTGATCGTCTAAATGTTTGCTTGGAGCATTATTTCGATCTTTTTCAGAACACGCCAACACTGTTTATTATTGATGACTGTGCAGCAGAACGTGACATTGTTAGAAAGAAAAGTGCACTAGCAAAGCTTGCATTCAGTGGACGACATGCATTAATATCAGTTTGGATATTAACACAAAAATACAATGCAGTTCTGAAAGACTTTAGAGAGCAACTCAAAACAATAACATTGTTCTATTCAAAGGACCGTGACAGTTTTGAAGAGTGTCTTCGAGAAAATGATGTCATTGAAAACAAACAGGAGAGAGAAAGAATAAAGAATAATCTGAAATCTTCTAAGCACTCGAAACTGGTTTTAAAAACTGATCAACCAGTTCAGTATGTATGTTTGTAGAAATCCTTGCTAAGTTCTTACTCAAGTTCTTACTCAAGTTCTTACCAAGTTCTTACTCAAGTTCTTGCTAAGTTCTTGTCAAGTTTTTACTAAGTTCTTACCCAAGTTCTTGTCAAGTTCTTGTTAAGTTCTTACTCAAGTTCTTGTCAAGTTCTTACTCAAGTTCTTGTCAAGTTCTTACTCAAGTTCTTGTTAAGTTCCTACCTAAGTTCTTACTCAAGTTCCTACCTAAGTTCTTGTTAAGTTCCTACCCAAGTTCTTACTCAAGTTTAATTACTAGATTTTTATTTTATTCTGCATCAAAATAAAATGAACTGTGATGAATTGCTGATGCAGACTGCTACAGATATTGAAATCTGTGACAGTAGGACTATACCTGATAAAAAAGAAAGATTGTATTCACTTGCTGTTTGTGGAAAAACAAAACACTACCTTGGGCGGCAGTTAACTGTGGAAGAAGTACAACATCTTTCCTCAGAAGATATAGAAAAGTATCATGGACGGTATGAATCAGTGCTTGGTTCTAAGATGGTTAGAAGTATTGGACAGACTGTTATAGGTTTGTACACAAAGATTTTTGGACATTTTACACCTCTCGACTCGGAGGAAGACTTAACACATGATCTAACTCATGACCCTGTTGTTTCCAAGTCCCTCGAATCTCTTGCCTGTGGCCTGTATTATCGATTTGGTGCTTTATTAGTACCATTTGTTGCTGGATTAATTACTTTCAAACACATTAATTTTCAGAATAAAAAAGATGACAGATCAGTTGAAGCAGACAGTGGAGCAGACGAAAATACCAGAAGTGAACACAGTGACAAAGAAACCTGGTAGAGTAGAAGCAGGAAAAAAACTAGCCGAATGGAACAGACAAAAAAAGTTAAATCAAAAGGCAAAGCAGAACATTATGTCTGAAGTTGAGCAGACACCAAACATTCCTGAAGTGACTAAGGTCACACAAACTGATCAAGAATTAAAATCTTCATTTCTATCATACAGAAAAGTAGCTGTAGCAGCTGTTGTTGGAGGAGGTGGATACTTGCTTTACAAACTTTGGCAAGGCAAATATAAAGTGTCAGAAACACCAAAATCAGAAACACCAAAATCAGAAACACCAAAACCAACAAACAAAGCAGTACAAACAATAACAAAGCCCACAGTAGTACCTGCAGTGGATTCATTTCATATGGAATAATTTTAATATTTTAATTTTGATAACATAAAAATGAGTTCTGAAAAGACAATAGTTAATCTAGTTTATCACGCTGCAGTGATTGGAGGCTTGAGTGTAGGTTACACAATGCTGGGTAAAAGTCTCCTCAGAATGAAACCAGCCGACTTGGGAAAGTTAGACTTCGAAGACGGTGCTAAACTAATTGGTGTTGTGACAGCTTCCTTTGCAACAAAAGACTTCCTGGTGAAGCAAGGAATTATTCCAGAAAATATAAACATGTAAGACAATAAAATGGCTAGCTTGGTTATGATGGTGGGAGGTGCGATTGTAAATGCGCTTGCATTTTCTGGCAGCAACTATTTGTTTTCTAAACTGCAAAATGGTGAAGAGAGGGAAAGGCACAACAAAGCCATGGAACAACTGGCGAAAGCACAGGATGAATACGAGAAGAAACGAATTGCGCAGTTAGACTTTATGAATGATAAACTCAAGCAGCAAGGACATGCAAACAAAACCTTTGCCAATGTTGATGCAGCCATTCAAGAATACTATCTTGTAACTGGAAAGAAAATGAAGACAAGTGCTCCTCCAAAACTGGGTGACTTTTATCAGCCTTCAGAAGAGCAGAAGGTGGGCGAGATTGTTTTCATTGTTATTGGTATGGCTGTTGTTTACTTTATTGCGCGTGCTGTCAAATCTTAATATTCTGTCATTTAAAAAACCATGAGTGATGCTTTGTTATCTAAAATATATTATTCCCCAAAAGGATACTGGAAAGGAAGAACTGCTATTGACAAGCTCAGTGACGCAGCAGGTGTTTCTCAAGATATAGCAAAGAAATGGTTGTCAAAGCAGGCAGTTTGGCAGATCTATTTACCTGCACCAAGAAAAATTACACGACCACACTTTGTTAACATTAAACCGAATGACACTCATCAAATAGACCTGCTGTATTTACCACATGACACAGTCAGAAGGAAGAAATATAAGTATGCACTGACTGTAGTTGATGTTGCAACAAGATACAAAGATGCTGAACCGTTGACAGAGAAAAGTGCTATAGCTACAGCTGTTGCCCTGCAAGAAATTTACAGACGTGGACCACTAAAGTATCCCAGAATGATTCAGTGCGATGATGGTAAGGAGTTTAAAGGAGCTGTCAACCAGCTTCTGTTAAAACATCATGTTACAGTGAAGAGAGGTATTCCAGGAAACCACAGGTCACAGGCTATTGTTGAGAGCTTTAACAAACAGTTGGCAGAAAAACTGTTTTCATATCAGTACCATCAGGAATTTTTGGACACAGAAAGTAAATTGCGTAACACTGAATGGGTCAAAAGATTACCATCAGTACTTAGAGCAATGAATCTGGAGGTATTTAAAGCTACAGGGTTAAGACCAGTTGATGCAATCAAACAGAAAACAATACCTGTTGCTCCAAAGTCAACAACACCAGTGGCATTACTACCTTTCAATCAGAAAGTCAGATATTTATATGCACCCGGTGAAGCTGAGGGTGACAGCAGGAAGCGTGCAACGGATCCAATCTGGAGTATTGACATTCATGAAATCAAGAGAGTAGTAGAGACAAATCCACCTATATATTACTTGAGAGAACCAGCGCCGCAAAGAGCCTTTGTAAAAGAGGAATTACAATTAGTTCCACGCGGTACAAATGTTAAATGATTTTTTATTTCAGATTTTATAGTGTTAACAAAAATGGAAGCTCTGAGAAAGAATTCTAAGCAACTTCATTTTTTTAATTTATATTTTTATTTTGAGTTATAAAATCAAACTCACAGCGATGGAAGACTCTGTATTAGAATCTTTATCGACAGTATTTGACACCGTTGAATTACAAGTAACGGATCCTCAAAATGTGCAGTCCAGTGTGCAAGACGCCATTGAACAAATTCCAAACAATTTGTTGATTGAACCTCCAGTAAAAGTGCAGATAGTCAGTTTAATAAAATACAAAACAGTCAGTGATGAGGTGCTAGAAGTTCATGTTTCAACCAGACAACTAGCACTTAATTCTATGGCAGAATTGAATGGAAACTGGGCAGATGAAATGATGAAACGGTTTGAGCAAGCTGCAGAGGATGCAAAGATGAAAGGATCCGGATGGTCAGAAGGTGAAATTATAAAAATAGAATTGAAGCTAAGTAAATTTGCCCCCATCAGAGGTAGAAGTTACATACCTTTACCTCCTGCTCTTGTCAAAAAACGTGCTGTGCTGAACATAAAGAATGATGATGACAAATGTTTTATGTGGTGTGTTCTGGCAAGACTGTACAGTGTAAAGAAAAATGCAGAAAGAGTGTCTAACTATCATGCATACAGAAATAAACTAAACTTTACTGGTATTGAATTTCCTGTCAGCATTACAAGCATTGACAAATTTGAACAGCAAAACAAACCCATCACCGTAAATGTTTACACGTGGGATGAGGAAGATGAACTGAAACCAGTCAGAATATCAAAGAACTCACCAACGATTGGTGATTGTGATACTAACCATGTTGACATGTTACTAATGACTGATGGTGTAAAATATCATTACACTTTGATTCGTACAATGAGTAGACTGATGGCGAGCACAAGCAATCACCATAGTAAACAAGACTTTTGTAGGCGATGTCTCTTGCGTATTCCATCAATTCATGCAGCACTTATACACAAGCAACATTGTAAGAGCGTTGATGATGCGGTTGTGAAGTTAACAACACCACCGCCAGACAGCAAAGTGTATTTTAAGAATGTATGCAAACTACAGAAAAGTCCTTATGTTGTTTATGCTGACTTTGAATCTATCATTGTGCCATATGAAGGACCTTTACCAAAAGACCTACCTAAAACAGTAACTCTAAGTAATCATCAAGTCTGTTCATATGCATTTATTGTTGTTAGTTCAGATGGTAAACATTCTAAACCGCAATTGTACAGAGGACCTAATGCAGCAAAGAACTTCTTACAGCAAATGAACCAAGTGCGAAATGACTGCTCCAAACAACTGAATCTTTCAGACATTGTTATGAAACCTGAAGACCAAGAACAGTTTAACTCTACCACACAGTGTTGGATATGCGAACAAAGTCTAACACCAAACACAGACAATCCAATAGTAAGAGATCATGATCATGTAAGTGGGCAGTTCCGAGGAGCAGCACACAGCAAATGTAATCTACAATTAAAGTTTGATCCTAAGACTTGGAAGCTTCCAATCTTCTTCCATAACTTGCGCGGTTATGATTCACATCTGATCATGCAGGCAGTAACTGATGAATACAAAGCAAGATGCATTGCGCAGTCTTCAGAAAAGTACATGGCCTTTACTCTGAATAGTTTATACTTCTACGATTCTGCTCAACATCTGATGGGAACACTTGAGTCTTTATCTTCATCACTAACTGCTTTCCCAATCACATGTAAGTACTTTGACAGTGACTTAGTTAGAAAGGGAGTCTATCCATATGAATACATGGATTCGTGGGAGAGGTTTGATGAAGATGAGTTACCACCAAAGGATGCTTACTTCTCACGGCTGAAGGGTAAAGGTATAAGTGACGAAGACTATGAACACGCTAAGACTGCATGGAATAAATTAGGATGTAATACAATGGGTGATTATCATGATCAATATTTGTTGGCTGATGTTTGTTTACTTGCAGATATATTTGAGAATTACAGAAGAACATGTATGAAGCACTACAATCTAGATCCTTCACATTACATATCTGCACCAGGCATGAGCTGGGATGCATTTCTTAGATTTACAGGAGTAAAGATTGACTTGCTATCAGATCTTCCTACACTTCAGATGATTGAAAATGGACTACGTGGAGGAATCAGTATGGCTTCACACAATTACTGCAAAGCCAACAACAAATACTTGGACGACTTTGATCCTATGAAACCTTCTAATTACATCATGTATCTAGATGCAAACAATTTGTATGGTTGGGCAATGTGTCAGACGCTTCCACTTCGGAACTTTAAGATCTATTCAGGACCATTTTCACAATGTGTTGTGCTGACAATATTAAAAGCAGGCCCAGACAGTCGAAAGGGATGGATACTAGAAGTTGACTTAGACTATCCACTATCACTTCATGATCTACATAATGATTATCCTTTAGCGGCTGAGAGGTTAAAAGTAAACCCAAGAGAACCTCCAAAGCTGGTGCCCAATCTGTTTCACAAAAAGAAGTATGTGTGTCACTACAGACTGTTACAGTTTTACATTAGACATGGATTAATTTTGAAGGCTGTTCATCGTATAATTTTATTTGATCAAGAACAGTTTATGAAACCTTACATCATGAAAAACACAGAACTGAGAACCAAAGCCGCTGATGCATCAGAGAAAGACTTTTTTAAACTGATGAACAACAGTTGCTTTGGTAAGACAATGGAAACCCACACAAGAGAAAGGATGTTAGACTTGTTACAAGAGAAAATGAGGCCATCAAGCTGACATCCAAACCACAGTATCAAGACTTTAAATACTTTCATGAACAGCTGTATGGTATCTTAATGAAAAAACTTGTAGTCAAGCTTGACAAACCAGTATTCATAGGCTTTACTGTGCTAGAGTTGTCAAAACTGTTGATGCTTGAGTTTTTTGTATGATTATTTGAAACCAAGATATCCCAAATCGAGAGTACTTTACACAGACACAGATTCATTCTTACTTGACATTCCAGCGGATGACATTTACAAAGATCTAGAAGCTGAAAGTCCTGCAGTAAAAGGAAAAGATTCTTTTTATGACACTTGCGACTACCCTAAAGAATCACCATTGCACTCAAATGTTAACAAGAAGGTTATTGGAAAGATGAAAGATGAAATGAATGGGAAGATAATTAAGGAGTATGTTGGATTGCGTGCAAAGATGTACAGTGTTGCAAGTGAGAAAGGGGTGGTTAAAAAAGCAAAGGGTGTAAGCAAACAGGTTGTAAAGTCGTCGAGCATATCGCATGATAACTACAAGGAAGCACTGTTTCAGAAGCGAGTGTTTCACCATGACAACCCTAAGATCAGTTCCGCGCTTCATCAGATCAACACAACTATTGTAAACAAGAAATCTTTAGATGCTAATGACACAAAGCGCGTTTATTCATCACCAGAATATTCTTATGCAATTGGACACTGGAGAAAAAACGCGACTCCAAATAGTCTGAGTGTGTAATAAGAATTTTTGTCAATCGGGAAAAACCGCTATGACAGCTTTGTTTTGACTGCAGCGGGGAGAGGAAGTTGCTGGTTGAAAGGGGAGTGTTTGTGAAAGGGGGAGGGAGAAGGCTTTGTTGAGTTTCAAAGCAGCCACCAAGTACACTTATCAAAGCTTGAATCAAATAAA
>NW_027126259.1:15000-53593 GCF_037325665.1 Littorina saxatilis | reverse complement strand
GCCGTTACATCTTCAGGTCGGTCGATGGCATGGCCGTTACATCTTCAGGTCGGTCGATGTCATGGCCGTTACATCTTCAGGTCGGTCGATGTCATGGCCGTTACATCTTCAGGTGGGTCGATGTCATGGCCGTTACATCTTCAGGTGGGTCGATGTCATGGCCGTTACATCTTCAGGTCGGTCGATGTCATGGCCGTTACATCTTCAGGTCGGTCGATGTCATGGCCGTTACATCTTCAGGTCGGTCGATGTCATGGCCGTTACATCTTCAGGTCGGTTGATGTCATGGCCGTTACATCTTCAGGTCGGTCGATGTCATGGCCGTTACATCTTCAGGTCGGTCGATGTCATAGCCGTTACATCTTCAGGTCGGTGGCTGCCAAGAAGTCCGCAGTCTTCTGTTGGTCGACAGCGTTTTCCCAGAGCATAGTGCTCAGGTTTATTCTGTTCAAAAACATATCAAGCAGCGGATGACAAGACGACAGCATGTCAATTCACAACGTTCAATCGTTCAGCTAACCAACAGGTTTACAGATGATAATGTTCGATTCATAGAGATAGATATTGCTATTTCATATGTTACGTGGATTTCCATTGGTCAATTGGGCAAAACTGAGCTCAGTGCAAAAGTGATATCGACAACATTTCCGTCGATATCAGTTTTGATATCGACGACCTCTTTATTGCTTCCCCACTTCAAAAACAAAAACACCTAAATTTAAAAACAAACAAATATATATGAAAATGTAATTATCCCAGAATTTAGTTGAGCAAGTGACTAAAGACTTTTTGAAAGGAAAGACATTTTAAAATACTGAAAAGTACAAGAAAAGAGTGAACAAAAAGAAATGATAATCAGAGGGAGGAATATGGAACAGCCAAAACTGAGACAAATACTTTTGTAATTTCTTTACAGAAAATACAAAATGTCCAGAGAATTAGCAATATATCTAACATTGACTGACTGTGTGATGATATCTTCTGCCATTGGTCTGTTTCGACAGTGATATCAAAATCTCGACCTCCGGTCTCGATTTTCATATCACTGTCTCAACAGACCATAGCAGAAGATATCATCACACAGTCCGTCAATATTGGGTACTGTGTGACTGCTGTGTGTGTGTGTGTGTGTGTGTGTGTGTGTGTGTGTGTGTGTGTGTGTGTGTGTGTGTCTGTCTGTGTGTGTGTGTGTGTGTGTGTATGTGTGTGTGTGTGTGAGTGTGTGTGTGTGTCTGTGTGTGTGTGTGTGTGTATGTGTGTCTGTGTGTGTGTGTTAGTGTGTGTGTCTCTGTGTGTGTGTGTGTCTGTTTGTGTGTGTCTCTGTGTGTGTGTGTGTGTTGTGTGTGTGTGTGTGTGTGTGTGTGTGTGTGAGTGACCATGGGACTGGGTGGCCGAGTGGTAACGCACTTGCGCTCGGAAGCGAGAGGTTGCGTGTTCAGGCCTGGGTCAGGCCGCAATTTTCTCCCCCCCCTTCCTAACCTTGGTGGTGGGTTCAAGTGCTAGTCTTTCGGATGAGACGAAAAACCGAGGTCCCTTCGTGTACACTACATTGGGGTGTGCACGTTAAAGATCCCACGATTGACAAAAGGGTCTTTCCTGGCAAAATTGTATAGGCATAGATAAAAATGTCCATCAAATACCCGTGGGACTTGGAATAAAGTAAAAAAAATTCCATCTCACACGGCATTAAGTCTCAGGAAACATGAATACACGCATGCAGGAAAACAAATATGGGTAGCGCCGTATGTATGGCAGCTCGCTTTCCCCGGGGAGAAAGCAGCCCGAATTTCCATGAGGGTAACCTCACTGGACTGTAAATCTTATCCAATCCAATCCAATCCTATCCAATCCAAACCATGGGCATGATAAGGTGACGGTATGTAGATTAACATGTTCAATTATCAAGATAACTTGCAGATTCACTTGTACATAACCATGGAAATGAAATGACAAGACGTCAGCGCGCACACAGAAAATATAATATTCAGATTGCTGAGATGATTTCCAGATGGCTAAGCACGCATCGGTAGCGTTGCGGATGATTTCCAGTCAAATCGAATCACAGAAACTTCCGTCTACACAGAAAGTGGATACTGACAGTTGTGATAAGGTACTGCCAACCGTGTGGGTCTATAGTGTCAATATATTTGGCCAATATCTTTGTCGTCGCAGACAAGATACAAGGATGATTTCCAGTCAAATCGAATCACAGAAACTTCCGTCTACACAGAAAGGGGATACTGACAGTTGCGATGAAGTACTTGTAGGTGACATGAGAAGAGGACTTAGTGGTAATTAAGACGCCGGCCTCCCAAGCGGAAGGTTGTGGGATCGAATCCCGGCCGCGCATGGTGGGTTCAGGGTGGAGATTGTTCCGATCTTTCGGGTCAACATACATGCTAGTGCTAGTGTGTACACGCAAGCACAATACCGAGTGCGCACGGACAAGATCATGTTGTCCATGTCAGAGTTTGGTGGGTTATAGAAACACGAAAATACCCAGCATGCTTTCTCGGAAAGCGGCGTATGGCTGCCTAAATGGCGGGGTAAAAAACGGGCATACACGTAAGAATCTACTCGTGCAAAACATGAGGAGTGGGGAGTTTCAGACCATGAAGGCAGAAGTAGAAAAAGAAGAGACAATTAATGCAATCAGATTGGCGATGGGCTGCAGATAGGAAACGAAATTTGTTTGACAGACAACCGCTGTCAGACCAAAAAGGTCTATTGGATATATTGTCATTCCCGCGTTTACGATTATGTTCACCACAGCAAATCTTTTTCTTCTTCAGCGTTCCAGAATTTTCTGGTTACGTGTGAGCTCGTTTGCCCATTAATTTTGGGTTCCCCACACTATACTCTGCGAGCATAGTCAGCTTAACTCCGCTTTCGTTGAGTAGGCATGCTGGGTATTTTCGTGTTTCCATAACCCACCGAACTCTGACATGGATTACAGGATCTTTTCCGTGCGCACTTGGTCTTGTGCTTGCGTGTACACACAAAGGGGAATAAGCCACTAGCAGGTCTGCACATAAGTTGACATGGGAGATCGGAAAAATCTCCACTCTTAACCCACCAGGCGGCAGCGACCGGGATTCGAACTCACGACCTCCTGATTAGGAGGCCGACGTCTTACCACCACGCCACTGCGCCCGTCTACAGCAAATCTAAAAACGTAGAAGGGCGAAACAGTTCAACTTTGTGCGGTTTGTTTTTCTATAGTGACTGGTCGAAAGTCTTTTTGTAAGTGAGGTAAACACGCACGTGTTCGTCTCACGGACTTGACAAAGCGGCAACGTACGAGTGTATCAACCCGGAGACTGATTTCGTTGTGTACAAGGACATTATGTTGTATATCTATGTCTTGTTTCGTCGGACAGTCAGGCCAAAGAATAATATATGTCGGTTTAGGGTAACGTGACCAAAACAGATAGGGTCGGTAGTTCGGCTTTTACATTTTTTTTAAATTTTTTAATTTAGTCGATTTGTCGCGATATAACCTTGAACGGTTGAAAACGACGTTAAACACCAAATAAAGTAAAGTAAAGTAAAATGTAGTCGATTTTAAAGGAGGTTATTTACCTTAGTCTAGGTATGGTTCGCAAAATGTGCCAGAAGTTTTTTTTTAGTTTTTTTTTTAGAAATGAAAACAAGTTTTAGGGTCGGCTGGAAAAAATAGGGTTGGTCGGGTTACCCTAAACCTACATATTTTGTTATATTATGTTTTTGTTTGGCCTAAGCAGATTAGAGTAACTCATCATCATGTTATGTTATGTTATGTTATATGAAGTCTTATATCGCGCGCGTATCACCAGACTCGGACTCAAGGCGCAGGGATCTAGTTATGCCGTGTGAGATGGAATTTGTTTTACACAATACATCACGCATTCACATCCAGCAGATCGCAGCCATTTCGGCGCATATCCTACTTTTCACGGCCTATTATTCCAAGTCACACGGGTATTTTGGTGGACATTTTTTTTATCTATGCCTATACAGTTTTGCCAGGAAAGACCCTTTTGTCAATCGTGGGATCTTTAACGTGCACACCCCAATGTAGAGTTGGCACGCATTGGCAGGAGGAATTGCATGTCTTCGATCATTTGAAAAGACCGCCTGTTCGAGCTGAACCGGAACTACCACGTGTTTGGTTTTTGTAACTATAAAGGAGACGGAGAAACTTCCGTGGAAACATGAACCGATGATTGTTTGTTTGTTTGTTTGCTTAACGCCCAGCCGACCACGAAGGGCCATATCAGGGCGGTGCTGCTTTGACATATAACGTGCGCCACACACAAGACAGAAGTCGCAGCACAGGCTTCATGCCTCACCCAGTCACATTATTCTGACACCGGACCAACCAGTCCTAGCACTAACCCCATAATGCCAGACGCCAGGCGGAGCAGCCACTAGATTGCCAATTTTAAAGTCTTAGGTATGACCCGGCCGGGGTTCGAACCCACGACCTCCCGATCACGGGGCGGACGCCTTACCACTAGGCCAACCGTGTGAACCGATGATCGAAATAGGACTATGTAAAACTATCCAATCACAACCCCCAAATGTAAATACCTCATTGAGGGCGGAGGGAGGCTGAATACATGTTATGAGAGACAGAACTGTCATTCAGAAAATAAATTCAGCTTTACAAAAAAAAAATATATAACACAAAACTAAAAACTGTCTTAGTCATCACCGGACACCGCAGCAATGAAGCCAGACTGTGTACATTTTTACATTTAGTCAAGTTTTGACTAAATATTTCAACATAGACGGGGAATCGAGACCAGGGTAGTGGTGGTGGGTGTGTGTGTGTGTGTGTGTGTGTGTGTGTGTGTGTGTGTGTAGAGCGATTCAGAGAAAACTATTGGAACGATCTTCTTGAAATATCACATGAGAGTTTCTGGGTATAATATCCCCAGCTTTATTTTTCATTTTTTCGATAAATATCTTTGATGACGTCATATCCGGCTTTTTGTGAAAGTTGAGGCAGCACTGTCACGCCCTCATTTTATAATCAAATTGATTGACATTTTTGTCAAGCAATCTTCGACAAAGTCCGGACTATGGGATTGAATTTTAGCTTGGCAGCGTTAAAATGAGTTTATTAGTTTGCTCATTAAAGTTGTCATTAGAATCACATTTTCACTAACAGATTTAAAAATAACAGAATCGTATTCCTCAATTTCTCCTGAATTCAAAAATATATACATATGTCATGTTTACTCTAAACATTTGCTCAGAATGACAGAAAATAGGCTACGTAAGTACTGCGTTCGCACGCTACGCGGAGGCGAGTGTGACCCGTCTTTGGCTGTGGTTAGTCGAGACTATCTTAATAATTATAGTCTCGGCGATGACTGTTTTTTTAGTGTTAATCTGTTACTTTGATACCGACAGCTTGACTAAATGTTTTTATATCGCTTCATGCGACTTGGTTGTGTATGTGTTGACATTGAAGGAGGCTCTTTCGCCACGTCAAAAGGAGTGTGGAGATAAACTGCATTGTTATTACGCCAAACGGTTGATATTAGAGAGGTCCAGCATTGTTTTTCTTTGTCAGGACGTGTGCGTGCACGTGTACGTGTAACGTCACCGAATGAATCTTTAACGTCACACGTTTGCCAGGATCTACACATTTCTTGGATGCGTACGGATGACATCAAAATCTACACGCACACGTGCACGTACACGTACACACACACGTACACGTACACGTCAAAGCTACGCCTAATACTTCTGGATCTCTGTAATGTGTAAGTCAGAAACGGACATTTCAGAAGCTAAAAAAAGAACTGAATTTGTAATAATCACCAAAAAAGAAAATGTTAGGTTTCATATACACACGTTCATCTCTAGAAAGTGAACCTGCTTTCCTAAATATCCCTGCAATCCGTACACACTGTGCTTGCTGTTGACAGCTAGGACTTCCTGTCTGAGCCCCTACATCTCGGAATCAACACATCAATCTAACCGAAATCCCAGACCCAGACCCATAACCTCTCTGGGGGCACACTTCATAGAATAAAATGTGGCAATATCTACTAGATCCTTTCTCACCCTACGTATTAATTCATTCTGCTCTCGAAGAAGACACACAAAGCATGCCCCAGATTGCAGATATATGCCTCTTTTTCCCTCTAACCTTCTGGGAAAACTGCCACAATTGCGCATATGCCGGTAGGGGAAGTCATTCCCTTCCTGTTTTCTCCTTGGGTCCTGTATTTTGCCCTTTTATCCTGTCATTTTGTTTTCTGGCAACCAATTTTAGCTCAGATACATCTGGATATCAATTAAGTGAAATAACCAAAGGGAAGTAAGCGCTCTAAATGCATAATGTGTAATGGAGTAAGCGAGAGTTATACGGAACCAATATCTTGGCACAAGCATTGGAATGAACAAGCGACTTTCATCCCAATTTCATTTTTTGAACTTAAAAAATATTCAACCTGACCAATATTGATACATTGGACTATTTTGAGCTTCGCGTGTTTGCTTCCAGACATCAAATCACAAAGTGAGAGCAAAGTTTGAACTCAAACTGTGGTTAATGTGCGTGAATTGATTCGCACGGAAGTTCAGAATTCGAAGGCAAAGAAATGTGCCATCTAATCTATTCATGTCGCAACATTTACATAACTATTCTTCACGATCAACACTATTTCTTCTTCGTAATTCAGTTTCCAGTTTGTGACATATATATATATACAAATATTGTAACTGAGTAAAATAGTTTCTTTCCGAACATTTATTTTAAACTTTCGACAAAATGAAAATGTACTCAGTTTCTTCCCAAAGCTTCAGGTCACTGCAGCTGTTGGGATATACTTACTAATGACAAGGTAACAATTTTCACGAATAGTACTTACTTACTTAAGACGGGCGCAAGGGCCTAGTGAATAAGACCCCGCCTCCAAAGCGGAAGGTCGTGGGTTCGAATCTCGGCCGCGCCTGGTGGGTTAAGGGTGGAGATTTTTTGCGATCTCCGATGGTCAACTTATGTGCAGACCTGCTAGTGCCTTAACCCCCTTCGTGTAAACACGCAAGCACAAGACGAGGTGCGCAAGGAAAATATCCTGCAATCCATTTTAGAGTTCGGTGGGTACCCCGAAAACGGCGTATGGCTGCCTAAATGGCGGGGTAATAACGGTCATACACGTAAAAGCCAACTCGTGCAAAAACATGAGTGAACGTGGGAGTTTCAGCCCGTGAACACAGAAGAAAAGGAAGAAGTACCTGATTACTTACTCACTTAGTTAGGCCCTTTGCCTCCAGCGGAGCATGGGCCATTGGCGATACTTCTCCGTCGCACTCTGCTCTGGGCTGTTTTTATATTTAGTCAAGTTTTGTTTTTTGCTGCTTCTGCCCAACTGTTGCCTTGCCTCTTTTGCTCTACGCTTCCTCTTCTTCTTCTTCTTCTTCTTCTTCTTCTTCTTCTTCTTCTCCTCCTCCTCCTCCTTCTCCTCCTCCTCCTCCTCCTCCTCCTCCTCCTCCTCCTTCTTCTTCTTCTTCTTCTTCTTCTGCGTGCGTGGGCTGAAACTCCCACGTATACTCGTGGTTTTTTTGCACAAGTGGGTTTAAACGTGAATAACCGTTTTTAACCCGCCTTTAAGGCAGCCATACCCCGTGTTCGGGGGAAGTATGCTTGGTATTTTCGTGTTTTTATAACCCACCGAACTCTGACATAGATTACAGGATCTTTTCCGTGCGCACTTGGTCTTGTGCTTGCGTGTGCACGAAGGGAGATAAGGCTCTAGCAGGTCTGCACATGAGTTTACCTGGGAGATCGGAACAAATCCCAACCTTTCACCCACCAGGCACGGTCGGGATTCGAACCCACGACCTTCCGCTTAGGAAGCTGACGTCTTATTCACTAGGCCACTGCGCCTGCGCGGCCTCTGTGACACGCCTCGCGAATCTTACTTTATAATACACGTTTTGAGATTCCTATGCATAATCCTAACCAGAAGAACGTATCAAATAACCAAAGGGAAGGAGGCGCTCTTTATATGCATATGACATGTGTAATGGAGTAAGCGAGAGTTATACGGAACCTTTCTCCTGGCACCTGAGAGAATACCAAGCATTGAAATGAACAAGCGACTTTCATCCTCAGATTAACATAGTTTCTGCTTAAGGTGTGCAATTGACACTGAGCGACATATACCTGTTATTCCACACGCACACACATGCTCACAAGCACTCACGTTTTCTGGTGATTTTTACCTGAAAAAGTCCAAGACACATTCGGTGTGCTGCTATCTACACCTGCAGTGTTGAACTTCAAAATGCTCGGAAACTGTGTTGATTAGGGGCACATTATACCTGCGCAGAGTCAGCGGCACAGACGACGCACTGCAGATAATTGAGGTAATTTTTTTTCCCCAGCCCGCTACACGTTGCGTGAAAAGAAAACAGGCCAAGTACTCGTCATAATCCCTATCGCAGCTTGCATGCAACGCCGCTGACTCTGCGCAGGTATATATTGCCTTTTATAGTAACATCTTTTCGGATGGGTAGGCGGCGATAAGTTGGAACGCAATGGCGTCATCCATTAACTAGTTTTTTACTTCAGTCAGCAGAACAACTATATTTCTCCCGCCTAATAATGGAAGGGCGCTGGTTCCATCTGTGCGACGCTTATTTCTCCAGATAAGAGTGACCACATGAAGTCATTTTAGCTCTAGTCGTCCTAGATCTCTTCGTATTCCTATCAGTATAATTTCCCAGTTCTGCGTTCTGCGGTCGTTTTGACTGACCTGACAAGTGGAGAAAAGCAATGACATTTTATTTCTGGGAAGGAGCTGAATATGAACAGAAAAGAAAGCCTGCAGAGGTACGTTTGGGTCCAACAAGACATTATGAACCACCAGTTCTCGCTTTGAAGGTAGGGAGATTTTACAGCGCACACGTCAAAATGCAAGTCGCATTGGACAAGTATGTTTGCTTTTTGGTCTCTTTATTGACGGGCGCAGTGGCGTGGTGGTAAGACGTCGGCCTCCTAATCGGGAGGTCGTGAGTTCGAATCCCGGTCGCTGCCGCCTGGTGGGTTAAGAGTGGAGATTTTTCCGATCTCCCAGGTCAACTTATGTGCAGACCTGCTTGTGACTTAACCCCCTTCGTGTGTACACGCAAGCACAAGACCAAGTGCGCACGGAAAAGATCCTGTAATCCATGTCGGAGTTCGGTGGGTTATGGAAACACGAAAATAACCAGCATGCCTACTCAACGAAAGCGGAGTGAGCTGACTATGCTCTCAGAGTATAGTGTGGCGAACCCAAATGGGCAAACGAGCTCACACGTAACCAGAAAAATTCTGGAACGCTGAAGAAGAAGAAGAAGGTCTCTTTATTGTTCCCTCTCATGTGCAGTCGCCATTGTTTTATACTTATGTTGGTATTGGGAAAAAACACATTTGAATACGAACTCGCAAAGAAATTTTGGATCGTTTGCTCCGGAACTGCAACGTCGATTTAATGCCCAAACAAAATATTGTATCTCAAAAACCCCAAATCTGGCTGGTAATGTCACATTTTTTATTCGGGTTTGGACTGGGTGGCTGAGTGGTAACGCACTTGCGCTCGGAAGCGAGAGGTTGCGAGTTCGACCCTGGGTCAGGGCGTTAGCAATTTTCTCCCACCTTTCCTAACCTAGGTGGTGGGTTCAAGTGCTAGTCTTTCGGATGAGACGAAAAACCGAAGTCCCTTCGTGTACACTACATTGGGGTGTGCACGTTAAATATCCCACGATTGACAAAAGGGTCTTTCCTGGCAAAATTGTATAGGCATAGATAAAAATGTCCACCAAAATACCCGTTTGACTTGGAATATTAGGCCGTGAAAAGTAGGATATGCGCCGAAATGGCTGCGATCTGCTGGCCGATGTGATTGCGTGATGTATTGTGTAAAAAACATTCCATCTCACACGGCATAAATAAATCCCTGCGCCTTAAATATGTGCGCGATATAAATTGCATAACATAAAAATAAAAAAATAAAAAAAAATCCGTGCGCTTAGAACTGTACCCACGGAATACGTGCGATATAAGCCTCATATTGATTGATTGATTGATTGGGGCGGGGATGTAGCTCAGTCGGTAGAGCGCTGGATTTGTATCCAGTTGGCCGCTGTCAGCGTGAGTTCGTCCCCACGTTCGGCGAGAGATTTATTTCTCAGAGTCAACTTTGTGTGCAGACTCTCCTCGGTGTCCGAACACCCCCGTGTGTACACGCAAGCACAAGACCAAGTGCGCACGAAAAAGATCCTGTAATCCATGTCTGAGATCGGTGGGTTATAGAAACACGAAAATACCCAGCATGCTTCCTCCGAAAACGGCGTATGGCTGCCTAAATGGCGGGGTAAAAAACGGTCATACACGTAAAATTCCACTCGTGCAAAAAAACCACGAGTGTACGTGGGAGTTTCAGCCCACGAACGCAGAAGAAGAAGAAGATTGATTGATTGAAATGCTCATAGATTATATATCACTCCGGTCCTGTTCTTCTCTTTGTCACCCCCCCCCCCCTTATTGACCGTTACTTATGGCGACGCAGAAGTATAAGTTTCAAATGAACAGCGCCCAAGCGCAACTTAATAGTATAGCGCTCTGTGTGACACTCTTCTGTACCTGTTTTCGGTAAGCTAGACATTGGGTATCCGGTGATAAATAAAGGTGTCAGCTCAAACCAAGGACAAAAACAAAGGCTTTCATTACTCTTCAATTACTCGTAGAACGTCCACAAAGAAACCGGGACCGGCACGGTTGGCCTAGTGGTAAGGCGTCCGCCCCGTGATCGGGAGGTCGTGGGTTCGAACCCCGGCAGGGTCATACCTAAGACTTTAAAATTGGCAATCTAGTGGCTGCTCCGCCTGGCGTCTTGCATTATGGGATTAGTGCTAGGACTGGTTGGTCCGGTGTCAGAATAATGTGACTGGGTGAGACATGAAGCCTGTGCTGCGACTTCTGTCTTGTGTGTGGCGCACGTTAAATGACCCCCCGCGAGTTAGGGGGAGTCCCATATTGGTTGGGACTAGAAAGAATTTACCCGATGCTACCCAGCATGTCGTAAGAGGCGACTAACGGTTCTGTTTCTTCTCTTCTTTTGTCTTATTTCTGCCTTACCAGTCCTTTCACCTATATTTCCTTCCAAGAAAACTCTCCCTACTTTTCCCTGCAGTTTTCCAATTCTTTTCTTGTTGTCTTATTTCTACCTGACTGGATCCATCACCTGTATTTCACTTACCAAAAGTCTTCTTTTCCACATCCTTATTTCTCTGCACCCCGCATGTCGTATGAGGCGACTAACGGATTCTGTTTCTCCTTTTACCCTTGTTAAGTGGTTCTTGTATAGAATATAGTCAATGTTTGTAAAGATTTTAGTCAAGCAGTATGTAAGAAATGTTTAGTCCTTTGTACTGGAAACTTGCATTCTCCCAGTAAGGTCATATATTGTACTACGTTGCAAGCCCCTGGAGCAATTTTTTGATTAGTGCTTTTGTGAACAAGAAACACTTAACAAGTGGCTCTATCCCATCTCCCCCCCCCCTTTCCCCTATCCCATCTCCCCCCTTTCCCTCGTCGCGATATAACCTTCGTGGTTGAAAACGACGTTAAACACCAAATAAAGAAACGTTAAATGTCAAAGCAGCACCGCCCTGATATGGCCCTTCGTGGTCGGCTGGGCGTTAAGCAAACAAACAAACAAACAAACAAAGAAACAAAGAAACCGACAAAGACAGATTCTTTGTTTTCAGACCAGAAGTTCAAACGGAGATCGCCATTTTTTGGGGTTTTATTTTTATTTTACAACAACAACAACACCAAAATCAAGCCGGAATCGGAGCGTGACTTCACAACACTGTTTCTCCCCACGGCGAACTTCTTGACAACGGGTCATTTGTAAATTAAGATTAAAAACGACTTTCAGTATTCCAATACCTAAATTGAAGTTGTCCACTTTCGAAAACCCTTTCTGTAACCAGTCTTGAACACAGTGCAACATAGTTGCAACATAGACTTCTTCCAGCAAAAGTTGCACACGTGGTGAGAATTAGTGTTTATTCGAAAACTAGTGTTTAGCATGTGTGCTTCTTTTACTGATAGAACTATTAACTATGTCACTCTGTGTTCAAAACTGGTGAAACAGTAACATTATATTTAATGAAATTCAATACAACTTTATTATCTTAATGTAATAAACAGAAATGTTTTGTGTGGCTCGTGTACAAAAAAAAACATCACATAAAATCACACTCTTAAAACATATAAACACATACAATGTACAAGAAACAAGAAGTGACCACAAAACGTAACTTTAACAGTGCTAAGTCTTACGCGTTCCACTTCACCGCTTCTACGCAATGTAAAAAAAAAATTATGGCAAGTCCAATCACATTTATTTTTCTCCCGTGTCACAACATCTCCAAAGGGATTTCATTAAAGTTTAATGGCGATTTTTCCACCGCCGCGCTTTTCAACCTATCAACTTGCCCACGAAGAAAACGAACGTCTGTCCCAGAAGGCTTTTGGCTCCAGCCAATCATTGAGAAGCTTTCACGCGCGCACGAGCACGCGCTTTGCCGTGTATGCAAATCAGCGCGAGCTCGAGGGTAGTATACGATGTTGTCGCCCTGCACGTGGGAGCCGTCGGTCGACCTAGCGATTTCAACCAATAACTGTCGTTGTTGATTTCACTTTCGCTTACGCTCGACGCGGAAGAATCTGAAGAGTCTTCGTCCAACTCGTGACGAAAAGTTGTGGTGTGGGGGTAATTGTGAAAGTCCATGTGTATTAGTTTCAACGAAAAACTATCGTTGTTGAGGATTTCACTTTTGCTTATGCTCGACGCGGAAGTCTCTTCGTCGAACTGCCAGAAAGGGTGATGGTATTGTGAAAAAAGTGCTTGTTGTGTTCTAGTTTAAAACAGAATATGAAAGCTAGCTGATGGTTGACCAAGCGATTTCAACCGATTCATAGTGCTGTGGATTTTTCTTTCGCTGAAACAGGAGACGCGGAATGATCTTCGTCGAACTGCGCACAAAGTTGTGATGTGGATGTGATCGTGAAAGTTTTTATTTTTTTTATTTTATTTAAATCTATTTTATTTAGAAAAAAGACTGGGGCGAAGTACACGTGAAACAGGGTCGATCCTGCGTTGTGTGTTTTGCCAGTGTGATTTGTTTTTGTAATTGTGGATTTTCTTCTCTTCTACGGAATTGTGGTTTAAACGAGAACCCGTCTTGGCGATTAGTTTTCTACGGTGCTTCTTTCTCCTTACGTTCTTCTTCTGCCCTTATTTGTGGTTTAGTTTCTGGACAAAAAAGTTAGATCGAGTGAACAAGTTACTTTTCTGATTCATCCAACAGCAATTTGCTTTACTTGTGTTTGTGAGCTCGTGCGCAAACCAGGTTTGTTATCAACGTGCATAATGTACTCTTCATATCTTAGTGGATGCTTTGTTAGTGTGTGGGGTGGGGGTGTAAATGTGTGTGTGTGTGCGTGTGCGTGTATGTGTGTGTGTGCTTGCGTGCGTGCGTGCGTTCGGGCGTGCGTGTGTGTGTGTGAGTGTGTGTGTGTGTGTGTGTGTGTGTGTGTGTGTGCGCGCTAAAAGCTTTCGCTTGGATAAAACAATTGTTTCGCCAGATTAAATCCACGAATCTCTACGCTGTTGTTAGTGCGCCATTGCTGCGGACAATGGAACTAATCACTTAATTGAAAGTGACTGTACCGATAATCTTCCAGAAGCAGGTTCTGCTTAGCTATCTAAATGAGTCCTCGTATAGATAGTTTCACGCGCAAATAGAGAAACACAGTAGTCGATAACTAATATGCATGTCTTGGTAAACCTGCTTGCATGCAGTCTTACAATACCCACTAAACAGTTAGAGCGCGCAAGGTTTCACGCACGGCAAGTTACACAATATAAGAATGAATTACCGAACAAATCAACCGACGACCAAACTTGAACCAACGAACGAACAGACTTTGTCAATGAAACCAATCATACACGCGGGAGAACATTCGATAGAACGAATGATTGAAAGTGAGGAAGATAGCAAGAGGGAGGGAGGTCAGAAATGCGGGTGGGGTGGGGGGGGGGGGTCCGGAGGGAGGGTAGGGGGGGGGGGGCGGTGGAGAAAGAAAGAAGTGGAAAAGCCGAGCAGAGACACACATGCAAGCACACAATGCTAGTGAACACTAGTAAAGAAAATATGAACGAATGAATTACTGGCAGAATAATGGAACAGACCGGAATAAATGGAAGTAAGGAATAAAATAAAGAGAGAGGAAATGAAAGAAGGAAAGAAGCAAGTAAGCGAGCAAGCAAACAAGCAATCGGGCAACCGCCTAAAGCAAGCAAACAAACAAGCAATCGGGCAACCGCCTAAAGCAAGCAAGCAAACAAGCAATCGGGCAACCGCCTAAAGCAAGCAAACAAACAAGCAATCGGGCAACCGCCTAAAGCAAGCAAGCAAAAAACCAATCGGGCAACCGCCTAAAGCAAGCAAGCAAAAAACCAATCGGGCAACCGCCTAAAGCAAGCTAACAAACAAGCAATCGGGCAACCGCCTAAAGCAAACAAGCAATCGGGCAACCGCCTAAAGCAAGCAAGCAAAAAACCAATCGGGCAACCGCCTAAAGCAAGCAAACAAACAAGCAATCGGGCAACCGCCTAAAGCAAGCAAGCAAAAAACCAATCGGGCAACCGCCTAAAGCAAGCAAACAAACAAGCAATCGGGCAACCGCCTAAAGCAAGCAAACAAACAAGCAATCGGGCAACCGCCTAAAGCAAGCAAACAAACAAGCAATCGGGCAACCGCCTAAAGCAAGCAAACAAACAAGCAATCGGGCAACCGCCTAAAGCAAGCAAACAAACAAGCAATCGGGCAACCGAAGTTCTAAAATACTTGGCGTCGGGGTGTAGACCTAACTTAAACGTACTGTTCCTTGCTTGTTAATCGTCTCTATACGTTCTGAGATCTTCGATCTTACTGTTTCACGCAGTCATGTGGTAATGTTGCGTTCGAACGTTCTTTCTCGTTCGTCTGTCTGTCTGTCTGTTGCGGTTTGTGTAACTTTCTTCCTTTATATTGGTCTGTCTTTCTTTATTTCATTCTTTCTTTCTTTCTTTCTTTCCTTCTTTCGTTCTGTCTTTCTTTCTTTCTTTCTTTCTTTCTTTCTTTCTTTCTTTCCTTTTTTTCTTTCGTTCTTTCTTTCTTTCTTTCCTTTTTTCTTTCTTTCTTTCTTTCTTTCTTTATCTCTCTCACTCTCTCTCGCGTTTACTCTGTCTGTCTGTCTGTCTGTCTGTATGTCTGACTTGCTGAGGAGCCAGAGCTCATACGGAAGAGTGGGCTCATATTCAAAACTCGAACCTACACTTCTTGTGCAGACCGTCAAATAACTCTCGCTAAATGCGTCCATGGGATTTCCCAGCTCTGATTCGTTTCCTTTCAGTGGAAAGATATGAGCTTCAAAGTCGCGCTACCCTGGTGTGTGTGTGTGTGTGTGCGTGTGTGTGTGTGTGTGCGTGTGTGTATGTTTGTATGTGTGTGTGAGTATGTTTGTGTGCGTGCGTGCGTGCGTGCGTGCGTGCGTGCGTGTGTATGTGTGTGTGGTGGGAGGGGGGTGAGTGTGTTTAGGTGTAATATGCTACTGGCAGTTACTGTTCTTTCAGAGTGACTGAGTTATTTTTTCCCATGCCACAGCGGGACATTGATACCTTATTTGTTCATTTGATATTTGTGACCCTCCACCACGGGATGAGTCGCATGTCACCTTTTCTGGATTTTCATATTTTTACATTTTCTTAAAGAGTTGTTTATTCTCTATCCAGTGGTGAAAACCGTGTTAGAAAAGAGTGAACACTTTTCGAGTTATAAGCCTGTGACTATGGTGACACTCACACTGTTACTGTGGACACCCACCCGGACTTATGTTAAGCCTAGCGCAGAACCGCGTGAGGTGACATGCGACTCATTTCGTGGTGGAGGGTCACATTTTATATCATAAATACAATTGACCCGTGTCCGTGCCGGCACGGAGTCGAACCCGCGGACCACAAGTTCAGTTCTCCACCAACGGAGCTACCAGACCAGCCCCTATTCAGATCAGTCTTCAAATGGTTGCTCTGCTGTTTTTACAAACTAGCAGCAAACCTGTAAGTTGTGCTTTGGGAATCGTGACCGCAAACGCTTGTTCAGAGTCAAGTTGATGAATCTTACCCAGCACTGAACCAGAAAGAAACGAAGACTTAAGTGTCCATGCAATGCTGAAGGATTGACGAATTCTTGAAATAACTCCTTGTTTTTTTTTTGGTTTTTTTTATTATTTTTTTTTATTGTTGTTTTTTCCGGCTGGGAGCATCTTTCTTCATAGGTCTTTTTTCTTTTATCAATCAAATTCTTACATTTTTAAATCAACAGCCTAAATACCGGGTTGAAAAAAACCTTCTTGTTGCTGTTGTTGTTTTGTATCGGTCGTGGAAGAGTTGCTTTTCCTTGGAAACACTGAGGCCAATAAACCGACGTGAGATTGTAGGCCAAACACGAGCGATTGGCATGTCTCTACACTTGGTCGGCAATTAGTGCACTCAGGCGAGGGGTCGCATCTGCATAGAATGCACATCCCCATACTGTCAAACAAAAAAACCCGGATGAAGCGGACAGTGGAAAAAAGCGTCGATCGGAGCTGACTTTCACAGAAATGTCAGTCGATCAATTGACTCCAATGTCACGGAGATTAGGATTAGTTGCTATGTAATGTATGAGCATAATTAATTATGTTCCAAAACCATATCAAAGAATGTGACACTACCAGCCAGATTTTAGGTTTTGAGCTCGATTTTTTTGGGGGAGAGGGGGGGGGGGAGGTGCCGTTGCAAGTCCGGAGCAAACGATCCACATTTCTGTGCACTGATAAATGCAAATGTGGTTTTTTTCCCGTACTCTAGCAATGCACAGTTCGAAGAAATGGCCACAAACAAATTCTACGGTACTTCAAAGTAAGAAGAATAACAACATACTTGTCCAATGCGACTTGCATTTTGACGTGTGCGCTGATGCAAAATCGTCCTACCTTCAAAGCAGACGAAAAGCAGACATCATCGTTTTCTCCGAAGGGAGAATTCGTTGTTCATAAAGTCTTGTAGGACCCAAACATACTTATGCACGCCTTCTTTTCTTGTTCATATTCAGTGTTTCCAAGGTCAAGCAACTCATTCCACAACCCGTAAAACCCCGACAGATATATTTCCGGACAACGACTAATGTTATATGAAGTCTTATATCGCGCGCGTATCTCCAGGCTCGGACTCAAGGCGCAGGGATCTATTTATGCCGTGTGAGATGGAATTGTTTACACAATACATCATGCATTCACATCGACCAGCAGATCGCAGCCATTTCGGCGCATATCCTACTTTTCACGGCCTATTATTCCAAGTCACACGGGTATTTTGGTGGACATTTTTTTTTATCTATTCCTATACCATTTTGCCAGGAAAGACCCTTTTGTCAATCGTGGGATCTTTAACGCGCACACCCCTATGTAGTGTACACGAAGGGACCTCGGTTTTTCGTCTCATCCGAAAGACTAGCACTTGAACCCACCACCTAGGTTAGGAAAGGGGGGAGACAATTGCTAACGCCCTGACCCAGGGTCGAACTCGCATCCTCTCGCTTCTGAGCGCAAGTGCGTTACCACTCGGCCACCCACTAATGGGCAATACATGCCGTTTAAATGCATGGTTGCTCGTTCTCCATGTAAAATCCTTTGCAGATTTGACATGGTGCACACGGTCGCTTACGCCAGAACGAATATGTCTCTGTAAAGATAACTCCCTGAATACATTAATACCCGGTAGCTCTGACGGTAGAACACCTGACTCGTGATCCTTTGGGTCACGGGTTCGAATCCACGAACACGGGTCAACTTTATGTGCAGACAGGCGTTATCCATGTCCCACCCCCGTGTCACCACAGTGGCACGTAACATACTTCGGCTATTCTACCATAAATACAGATAGCTGGTTACACCTAAAGGGCAGAATAGACCTGCGCAGTTTCAGCGGCACAGACGACGCACTGCCTATTATTTATGCCGCGATAGGGATTATGACGAGTACGTGGCCTGTTTTCTTGTCATGCAACGTGTAGCGGGCTGGGATAATCTGCAGTGCGTCGTCGGTCCTGCTGAAGTTACATAGTGAGCGGAGCCCCTAAACACTCACACACCTGTGTAGCGCGACTGGGAGGATGCGACCCAAATTTCCCAACAATGGGATTAGTGAGTAATCGAAATGAAAGGAAATGAAATGTGTGTGTTATTTGAGCATTCTTCTTCTGGTTGTAGACTAGGCAGGAGGTTGTATAGAATATAGTCATAAGATTTTTGTCAAGCAGTATGTAAGAAATGTTAAGTCCTTTGTACTGGAAACTTGCATTCTCCCAGTAAGGTAATATATTGTACTACGTTGCAAGCCCCTGGAGCAAATTTTTGATGAGTGCTTTTGTGAACAAGAAACAATTGACAAGTGGCTCTATCCCATCTCCCCCCCTTCCCCCGTCGCGATATAACCTTCGTGGTTGAAAACGACGTTAAACACCAAATAAAGAGAGAAAGAAAATAGGCAGGAGGTGAATAAAAAATCTCTGATCTAAAAAAAAAACCAGAAGAAAAAAGTGTGTTATTTGACCGCTGTGTTGGTTCGTTTTAAACACTTTTTTTTTCTCTTAGGCATATCTCTTACCAACACTTTTCAATTTTCCAGCTTCCATCTCAAGATCGATAGGTTTGCGCTGAACGGTGCCTCCATCATCATCGTTGAGTTATTTTTTTCCGTTTGTGTAAGACATGTTTATAGCCCAGTTTTGACCTAACTGTGTATGTCAATTCGAAGATTTATTACAAAGACAACCCTTACTCCTAATTTTTTTTTTGAAATACAATAAAAAGAAATTGTGAAACACCTCGAACAAATGTGCTGATATTAATATGCATAACAATATGGTCATAGCTGTAGTGTCGTATAGTAGGCTGATGCAAGAATACATGTTTATCGACCAGTTATAACCTAACAGTGTATATATGTCAATTCGAAGGTTTATTACAAAGAAAACCCAAACTCCTTAAAAAAAACTACAACTAAAAGAAGTAGTAAAACACACACACAAAATACCTCATAAAGATTCGCTGATATTGATATGCATAACAATATTGTCATAGCTGTAGTGTCGAATACATGCATACGTAGTAGTAAGCGGATGCAAAACACGTGTTTATGGAAAAGTTTTAACCTAACAGTGAATGTCAATTCGAAGATTTACTACAAAGAAAACCCAAACTCCTGAGAGAAAAAAAAACTACAATAAAAGAAATAGTAAAACACATACACAAACGTACCTCGATTCACTGATATAAATATGCATAAAAATACGGTCACAGCTGCAGTGTCGAATACATCGATAGTAAGCGGATGAAAAAAATACATGGTTATAGAACAGTTTTAACCTAACAGTGGATGCCAATTCGACGATTAACTACAAAGAAAACCGAAACTCCTGAGAAGAAAATAAAACAATCATTAAAAAGAAATAGTAACCCCCCCCCCCCCCCCAAAAAAAAAAAAAAAAAAAAAAAAAAAGTGTGTGTGAAAAGATATGCTTGTAGAAGTATGCATAACAATACGGTCACAGCTGTGGTGTCGTATATATATGCATGGTAGACGGATGCAAAAATATACCTCAAAGCATGTATTGATAGTTTTCTACCATACGCCTTTATCTGTTTCACGAATAATAGATGAGTGGTCATAGATCATGCGAGGCGGGTCTCCCGATAACAAGGAATTGTTTTTGTATTGGCTTTTGATATGACGGATTCAATTTCGTTATAGATTTTCTATTATGAGGAATTGCTTTATCTTTCTCTCTTTCTGTGTCTCTATGTGTCTGTCTGTCTGTCTGTCTGTCTTTGTCTGTATGTGTATGTATGTGTCTGTCTGTCTGTCTGTCTGTCTGGCTGGCTGGCTGTCTGTATGTGTCTGTCTGTCTGTCTGTGTCTGTCTGTCTGTCTGTCTCTCTCTCTCACACACTCTCTCTCTCTCTCTCTCTCTCTCTCTATCTCTCTCTCTCCCTGTCTCTCTGTGTGTCTCTCTCTGTGCCTATGTCTCTGTCTCTCTCTGTTTCTGTCTGTCTGTCTGCCTGTCTGTCTGTCTTTCAGCATTGTTGATAACATGTTCTGTTTGATTAAGGGTATTCAGCTGGTATTTCCTTGTTTTTTACTACCTATTTTATTCATGTTTTTATTACTTAGTTAGTGGAAGAATCTTTTGTGATGTATGTGTGATGGTGTATGCTTTTAATTAAGCGTTGTTGACTATGAATGTAGATGTAAATGCTTGTATAACTGTGTTTTGATTTTAAATGTGTCAAGCGCAAAGAGCATAATTGTAAAGTTATGATGTTGCGCTATATACATGCTCATTTATTATTATTATTATTATTATTATTATTATTATTATTATTATTATTATTATTATTATTATTATTATTATTATTATTATTATTATTATTATTATTATTTAAGTTATTGAGACATCCCAGTGCACTAAGGGATTTATAGAGCAAATCGAGAAAATTCATTATTGAACGAAGCGCATAGCGCTGAGTTCAATAATTATTTTCGAGATTTGCTCTATAAATCCCTTAGTGCACTGGGATTGTTTCAATAACGATATTGTCAGTACCGCCATAGAAAAAAGAAGATTCCAAGCGCACATTTTGCAACGCGCATTTGAATAGGCATAACTGTGTGGTCAGGTCGTGTACAGTAAAGATCTACTTTTGTGTGGGGTGTCTCAAGTGTGTCGTGCTTTCGTCACACGTATTTTAATTTCTGTTGGTAAATTCCAGTGTAGCGTTAATCTGAACAGTGATGATCTTTCAGAGAGACCTCATTTGAACTCGGAGAAAGGGCTGTGCTCTTCATTATTTGCGATTCGAAACCTCCAGTCGAGCTTCGACGGATTGACTGTGCGGAGTGACTCCCCTTGAATTGACTCGAAGCCGCGGGACTCGACGGTTCGCACATTTTCAAAACAAATGTGGCATATTTCTCGTGTTGAATCTTCACTCATCGGGGAGTCTGATACTAAATATGAACGGTAAGAATGCTCTGAACCCTACACGTATTATATCCCCATCGTTTTTTCGTTCACATTTGCCCAACATGTTAATTTGCTGAGCGGGGTTTATGTCGTCTGCTAGGGCAATCAAACCACTGCATGCAGTCTGCACTGACTGAGTCTGCACGCACGAGGCACGCTGGTAATAAGTCTTATAATGGTAAGAACGTTCTGAACCCTACACGTTTTCGATTACGATTGTTCTTGCCTTGAAATAATAATTCGGAAACCATTCATTTACTGAACTGATGCAGTCGTATTTCAGTGTAGTCAGTGCGGCTACGTATCGTATGACAGAGTCGATCGAGTCAGTCTTCCAAACTGGTCTAGCTGGTACGTTATCGGAATAACACTTGTGTTTTCTGCTAGCGGGTGGGAATTTTATATTAACTCATCATTTGGTAATGTGGCTGATAAGCTACATGCCACTAACACGATGAGAAGAATCTATGCAAGTCGGCGAGAGACAGCGGCTTCTATTTTTAGATCAGTGGCAGCCGCACTGTGGCACAGGCACATGCAATCTGTCAGAAAAAAAAACACTTCTGCTTTAATTGAGAAGCAGGGAATTTATGGTCATTTGGTATTGTGGAGAATATAAGCTACATGTCAGTAATTAATTCTGAGGATGAGAGCACAGTCTTGCTTAGGTAAAGGGCGTAAGAATACGCTCTGTGGAAAAGTTAGCGCACTCCAAGAGTGCGCTAACAGTTTTAGCGCATCGCCATTAGCCAATCAACTGGTTCACATCAGTCATGTGACACCAGTACTTACTGACAATTATTATTATTATTATTATTATCAGTTATTGAGACATCCCAGTGCACTAAGGGATTTATAGAGCAAATCGAGAAAATTCATTATTGAACGAAGCGCATAGCGCTGAGTTCAATAATTATTTTCGAGATTTGCTCTATAAATCCCTTAGTGCACTGGGATTGTTTCAATAACGATATTGTCAGTACCCCCATAGAAAAAAGAAGATTCCAAGCGCACATTTTGCAACGCGCATTTGAATAGGCATAACTGTGTGGTCAGGTCGTGTACAGTAAAGATCTACTTTTGTGTGGGGTGTCTCAAGTGTGTCGTGCTTTCGTCACACGCATTTTAATTTCTGTTGGTAAATTCCAGTGTAGCGTTAATCTGAACAGTGATGATCTTTCAGAGAGACCTCATTTGAACTCGGAGAAAGGGCTGTGCTCTTCATTATTTGCGATTCGAAACCTCCAGTCGAGCTTCGACGGATTGACTGTGCGGAGTGACTCCCCTTGAATTGACTCGAAGCCGCGGGACTCGACGGTTCGCACATTTTCAAAACAAATGTGGCATATTTCTCGTGTTGTATCTTCACTCATCGGGGAGTCTGATACTAAATATGAACGGTAAGAATGCTCTGAACCCTACACGTATTATATCCCCATCGTTTTTTCGTTCAAATTTGCCCAACATGTTAATTTGCTGAGCGGGGTTTATGTCGTCTGCTAGGGCAATCAAACCACTGCATGCAGTCTGCACTGACTGAGTCTGCACGCACGAGGCACGCTGGTAATAAGTCTTATAATGGTAAGAACGTTCTGAACCCTACACGTTTTCGATTACGATTGTTCTTGCCTTGAAATAATAATTCGGAAACCATTCATTTAGTATTTTACTGAACTGATGCAGTCGTATTTCAGTGTAGTCAGTGCGGCTACGTATGACAGAGTCGATCGAGTCAGTCTTCCAAACTGGTCTAGCTGGTACGTTATCGGAATAACACTTGTGTTTTCTGCTAGCGGGTGGGAATTTTATATTAACTCATCATTTGGTAATGTGGCTGATAAGCTACATGCCACTAACACGATGAGAAGAATCTATGCAAGTCGGCGAGAATTAGATGAAACACAGCGGCTTGTATTTTTATATCAGTGGCAGCCGCACTGTGGCACAGGCACATGCAATCTGTCAGAAAAAAACCCACTTCTGCTTTAATTGAGAAGCAGGGAATTTATGGTCATTTGGTATTGTGGAAAATATAAGCTACATGTCAGTAATTAATTTTGAGGATGAGAGCACAGTCTTGCTTAGGTAAAGGGCGTAAGAATACGCTCTGTGGAAAAGTTAGCGCACTCTTGGAGTGCGCTAACAGTTTTAGCGCATCGCCATTAGCCAATCAACTGGTTCACATCAGTCATGTGACACCAGTACTTACTGACAATTATTATTATTATTATTATTATTATTATCTGTCTGTCTATCTGTATGTCTGTCTGTCTATCTCTCTCACTCTCTCTCTTTGCCTATATCTCTTCGGCGGGATTTATTTCCAAGTCCCCTGTCTGTGAACCCTATTCTCGGTGATCGAACACTCCCGTGTGCACGCGTGCGCACGATAAAGATCCCACATTCACAGCGATAGTCTCAGGGCTTAAAAAAAACCAGGAACACTCGCATGCAGACAAAACAGAGAAATTGCCAGTGTGTCGAAACACTGAAGCAAATTAACCCACGTTGACATTGGAGTAAATTAATCGACAAGTAAACTGGGTAGCACAAAAAAAAAAAAAAAAAAAAGGGTAGCACCGCACTATGGCAGCTTGCTTTCCCCAGGGAGACAGCACCCCGAATGTGTATGGGGGGATACAAAGGACTGCGCGAGTTGCTTTGCCTTGCATTCCCTTACAGTATATACTTCAGTGAGGATTTCGGCGAGCAGTGTTCTCTGTTTTGAATTATGGTCCCGCGACGATGACTCTGGCGGGATTAAGTAGTGTTTTGCTTTCTTTCTTTATTTGGTGTTTAACGTCGTTTTCAACCACGAAGGTTATATCGCAACAGGGAAAGGGGGGGAGGAGATGGGATAGAGCCACTTGTCAATTGTTTCTTGTTCACAAAAGCACTAATCAAAAATTTGCTCCAGGGGCTTGCAACGTAGTACAACATAGTACCTTACTGGGAGAATGCAAGTTTCCAGTACAAAGGACTTAACATTTCGTACATACTGCTTGACTAAAATCTTTTCAAAAATGGACTATATTCTATACAAGAAACACTTAACAAGGGTAAAAGGAGAAACAGAATCCGTTAGTCGCCTCTTACGACATGCTGGGGAGCATCGGGTAAATTCTTCCCCCTAACCCGCGGGGGGAGGGGGGGGGAGTGTTTTGCTGAGGCAAGGGGAAATGTATAGACCGACAACATAACTACTTATTTCCTTGATTTGCAATATCTGTTCCAGGACCTATTCGTTCGTACGCATACGCTCTTTAAAGTACTTTCGTTGTCTGTCTAGTTGGCTGGGTGACTGGCTGTCTCCCCACCAACCCACGTCCATTCTCTCTCTGTCTCTCTGTGTCTCTCTCTCTCTCTCTCTCTCTGTCTCTCTCTCTCTCTCTCTGTCTCTCTCTGTCTCTCTCTCTCTTTCTCTCTCTCTCTCTCTCTCTCTTTCTCTCTCTCTCTCGCTCGCTCTCTCTCTCTCTTTATCTCTCTCTCTCTTTATCTCTCTCTCTCTCTCGGTCTCTCATTTGTCCAAAGCATCAGTGCTCATTATATCCACACAAAAACACTCAAAGCTTTAATAACACATTTACTCATGCATGTGTATTCAGCATTGTTTTCACTACGTTACATATATTTGTGTATAATATGTAATGTGTAAATATTCATATGTTGTTGTTTTTCTCTACCTTTTTATATTTAGTCAAGTTTTGACTAAATATTTTAACATCGAGGGGGAATCGAAACGAGGGTCGTGGTGTATGTGCGTGTGTGTGTGTGTCTGTGTGTCTGTGTGTGTGTGTGTGTAGAGCGATTCAGACTAAACTACTGGACCGATCTTTATGAAATTTGACATGAGAGTTCCTGGGTATGAAATCCCCGAACGTTTTTTTCATTTTTTTGATAAATGTCTTTGATGACGTCATATCCGGCTTTTCGTGAAAGTTGAGGCGGCACTGTCACGCCCTCATTTTTCAACCAAATTGGTTGAAATTTTGGTCAAGTACTCTTCGACGAAGCCCGGGGTTCGGTATTGCATTTCAGCTTGGTGGCTTAAAAATTAATTAATGACTTTGGTCATTAAAAATCTGAAAATTGTAAAAAAAAATAAAAATTTATAAAACGATCCAAATTTACGTTTATCTTATTCTCCATCATTTGCTGATTCCAAAAACATATAAATATGTTATATTCGGATTAAAAACAAGCTCTGAAAATTAAATATATAAAAATTATTATGAATTTTTTTTTTTCGAAATCAATTTAAAAACACTTTCATCTTATTCCTTGTCGGTTCCTGATTCCAAAAATATATAGATATGATATGTTTGGATTAAAAACACGCTCAGAAAGTTAAAACGAAGAGAGGTACAGAAAAGCGTGCTATGCAGCATAGCGTAACCACTACCCCGCTCTTCTTGTCAATTTCACTGCCTATGCCGTGAGCGGTGGACCACGAGTATACGGTCTTGCTGCGTTGCATTGCGTTCAGTTTCATTCTGTGAGTTCGACAGCTACTTGACTAAATATTGTATTTTCGCCTTACGCGACTTGTTATATTTAGTCAAGTTTTGACTAAATATTTTAACATCGAGGGGGAATCGAAACGAGGGTCGTGGTGTATGTGCGTGCGTGCGTGTGTGTGTGTGTGTGTGTGTAGAGCGATTCAGACTAAACTACTGGACCGATCTTTATGAAATTTGACATGAGAGTTCCTGGGTATGAAATCCCCGAACGTTTTTTTCATTTCTTTGATAAATGTCTTTGATGACGTCATATCCGGCTTTTCGTGAAAGTTGAGGCGGCACTGTCACGCCCTCATTTTTCAACCAAATTGGTTGAAATTTTGGTCAAGTACTCTTCGACGAAGCCCGGGGTTCGGTATTGCATTTCAGCTTGGTGGCTTAAAAATTAATTAATGACTTTGGTCATTAAAAATCTGAAAATTGTAAAAAAAAATAAAAATTTATAAAACGATCCAAATTTACGTTTATCTTATTCTCCATCATTTGATGATTCCAAAAACATATAAATATGTTATATTCGGATTAAAGACAAGCTCTGAAAATTAAATATATAAAAATTATCAATTTTTTTTTTCGAAATCAATTTAAGAATACTTTCATCTTATTTCTTGTCGGTTCCTGATTCCAAAAATATATAGATATGATATGTTTGGATTAAAAACACGCTCAGAAAGTTAAAACGAAGAGAGGTACAGAAAAGCGTGCTATCCTTCTCAGCGCAACGAATACCCCGCTCTTCTTGTCAATTCCACGTGCACTGCCTTTGCCACGGGCGGTGGAGTGACGATGCTACGAGTATACGGTCTTGCTGCGTTGCGTTGCGTTCAGTTTCATTCTGTGAGTTCGACAGCTACTTGACTAAATATTGTATTTTCGCCTTACGCGACTTGTTTTTTTTTGTATACGTGAATATCCGTGTAAATATGTGAATTAGTCCCCTCTCTGGGCGAGGGCTGGTTAAAAAAAAGCTCGTTGTATTGCTTATGCCACAACCCTCGAAAAATAAAATTTGATTTGATTTGATTTGATTTGATCTCTCTCTCTCTCGCTCTCTCTCTCGCTCTCTCTCTCTCTTGCTCTGTCTCGCTCTCTATCTCTTTCTCTCTCTCTCTCTCTCTCTCTCTCTCTCTCTCTCTCTCTCTCTCTCTCTCTCTCTCTCTCTCTCTCTCTCTCTCTCTCTCTCTCTCCACTCTTCTATATTCCCCATCGTCTCTCTTCCTATTTACACTCATTTCTCTCTCTGTCTCGCTCAGTGACTCATCTTCTTTACTCACCTCATTATTCATTTCTCCCTCCTCCATACACTTTCCCCTTTGTCAACCACTCTAACAGCCCCGCGAAACTACAGCTCAGGGTAAGACAAGTCCACACCATTTCTGCCAAAGTTGTCTGATAAAACCAACACCGGTCCCCAGCCGATACAAATCGAGCAAATGCAAACACTTTGTCCAGTCCGTCGTCTGAAAAGGCTTCATTCACTGAGTTACTACTTTCGCCGGACCAGACTTGGAAAAGCTAGAATGGTGTCTGCATGTTCAGAATAGAGCCTTTTGAGGCCGCAGTTCAATCAATCAATCAATGAGTCTTATATCGCGCATATTCCGTGGGTACAGTTCTAGGCGCTCTGCAGTGATGCCGTGTGAGATGAAATTTTATACGGCCAGTAGATTGCAGCCATATCGGCGCATATTTACCTTTCACGGCCTATTATTCCAAGTCACACGGGTATAGGTAGACAATTATTAACTGTGCCTAAGCAATTTTGCCAGGAAAGACCCTTTTGTCAATCGTGGGATCTTTAACGTGCACACCCAATGTAGTGTACACGGGGGGAGGTTCGGACACCGAAGAGAGTCTGCACACAAAGTTGACTCTGTGAAATAAATTTCCGCCGAACCTGGGATCGAACTCACGCTGACAGCGGCCAACTGAATACAAATCCAGCGCGCTACCAACTGAGCTATATCCCCGCCCCAGTTGCGCAAATGCCAAGGCTAGTGTGGCTATGCAAGCTAAGGCCAAAAAAAAAATTGTCTGTTTCTGGTAACATGGCTAAAAAAATAGGGTCGGTAGGTCGGGATTTTTTTTTTATTTTATTTTATTTTTTTTTTTACCCCAAATGTAGACCAATAAAACTAACTTTAAAAATCGCGCAAAGAGACTGGATTCACTATACATAGAGACAAGACACTCAACACATTTACAAATCGTCAGCGGACTTTCGTTTTCACACGTTTTTGTTGTTCATTTTCTCACCCTGTCCTTTACCACCAAAAAAATAAATAAAATTTTGAGTTTGGAAAAAAAAAGTTTAGGGTCGGCGCCGAAATTTAGGGTCGGTCGGGTGACCAGAAACAGACAATTTTTGTTTTGTGGCCTAAGCCATGTGTGCCAATGGGTCCTTCAAAGATTCCATGTGTCTCGCGTAAGCGATCGTATTCACTCCCTTAGAATGGCCTGCCCGAGCTTGTGCTTGGGCCAGTAGTCTGGAACCCCCCCCCCTCCTTTAACGGACCTGCACACATCTGAGAAAATCAGGTATTATAAAGGAAGAAGTCTTAAAATGGAGGTTAATTTACAGAGGTGATGAATTTGTATTTGTTTGTTTGTTTAACGCCCAGCCAACCACGAAGGTGCTGCTTTGACATATGTGACCCTCCACCACGGAATGAGTCGCATGATTTTTATATTTTTACATTGTCATAACGAGATTTGTATGCTCTATTCAGTGGTGAAAACCGTTTTAGAAAAGAGCGAAAACTGTTTGAGTTATAAGCCTGTGACTAAGGTGACACACACACTGTTACCAGACACTCCCCGGACTTATAATTTATTAAGCCTAGCGCAGAACCGCGCGAGGTGACATGGAGGGTCACATATAACGTGCGCCACACACAAGACAGAAGTCGCAGCACAGGCTTCATGTCTCACCCAGTCACATTATTCTGACACCGGACCAACCAGTCCTAGCACTAACCCCATAATGCCAGATGCCAGGCGGAGCAGCCACTAGATTGCCAATTTTAAAGTCTGAGGTATGACCCGGCCGGGGTTCGAACCCACGACCTCCCGATCACGGGGCGGACGCCTTACCACTAGGCCAACCGTGCCGGTTCCCAGAGGTTATGAAGAGCGCATCTGAAAAGGTAAGGTCTGAAACAGGGGGAAGTCTTCAATTGGGGGGTCATAAACGGGAGGTTTCTCTGTAATGGGTGTTATCCATACGTGCGTAACAGTTGAATAATTGAAGGTTTAGACACTGATTGATTCGTATTCCTGGTGGTGTGTGGTGATATCGTTTGAAACCCAAAGCGTAAGTTTGTGGGATGAAAGTCGCTTTTTTCCAGTTTAATGCTAGGTATTCTCTCTGGTGCCAGGAGATTAATCATGTCAAAGCTGTCCGTTTTCTCTCAGGTGCCAGGAGATTGGTTCCGCGTAACTCTCACTAACTCTATCATGCATATCATATACATCTAGAGCGCTTACTTCCCTTTTTTCCTCTGAGAAGTGTGGAGCTATTAGGGGAGTACGTATCTCTTGCAATTCATCTAGGTCGCATGCACGTTAGTTCGTTTGTTTGTTCGTTCATTATTTCGTTCCGTCGTTTGTTTTGCAGCGCTTTAAGCAGGAATTTACCCTGAATACATGCGCTGTATAATTATTATGCATTTGTGTATTATTACATTTCATTCGTTCGTTTGTTTATTTCCTCTTTTTATATTTAGTCAAGTTTTGACTAAATATTTTAACATCGAGGGGGAATCGAAACGAGGGTCGTGGTGTATGTGCGTGTGTGCGTGCGTGTGTGTGTGCGTGTGTGTGTGTGTGTAGAGCGATTCAGACTAAACTACTGGACCGATCTTTATGAAATTTGACATGCGAGTTCCTGGGTATGAAATCCCCGAACGTTTTTTTCATTTTTTTGATAAATGTCTTTGATGACGTCATATCCGGCTTTTCGTGAAAGTTGAGGCGGCACTGTCACGCCCTCATTTTTCAACCAAATTGGTTGAAATTTTGGTCAAGTACTCTTCGACGAAGCCCGGGGTTCGGTATTGCATTTCAGCTTGGTGGCTTAAAAATTAATTGATGACTTTGGTCATTAAAAATCTGAAAATTGTAAAAAAAAATAAAAATGTATAAAACGATCCAAATTTACGTTTATCTTATTCTCCATCATTTGCTGATTCCAAAAACATATAAATATGTTATATTCGGATTAAAAACAAGCTCTGAAATTTAAATATATAAAAATTATTATCAAAATTTTTTTTTCGAAATCAATTTAAAAACACTTTTATCTTATTCCTTGTCGGTTCCTGATTCCAAAAATATATAGATATGATATGTTTGGATTAAAAACACGCTCAGAAAGTTAAAACGAAGAGAGGTACAGTAAAGCGTGCTATCCTTCTCAGCGCAACGAATACCCCGCTCTTCTTGTCAATTCCACGTGCACTGCCTTTGCCACGGGCGGTGGAGTGACGATGCTACGAGTATACGGTCTTGCTTCGTTGCGTTGCGTTCAGTTTCATTCTGTGAGTTCGACAGCTACTTGACTAAATATTGTATTTTCGCCTTACGCGACTTGTTTCTTTTTTTTTTCAAAGGGTTTTGCTTTATTGACTGTCGACATCTGACGCTTTAAGTATCATTCGTCAACGATAAAGTCAAATGGTGAACTTTGCGAAATACGATTGGTAATTTTAAATACCGATTTTGTTTGTTTAAACTTGCAACCTGTAAAAATGAACACCCCCTCTTTAAACCCACACGGTTTTAAAGGTGGCCGTCTACATTTTTGCTTTTTTTCAATAATCTTATGGTTAGATTTCGATACAAAATTATGTCAAATGATGAATGAACCATGGAGAAAAAATGTATAGAAAAAAAATATATGTAAAAAAAGATTTTATTTTTGGTTAGCGTGACTCACGCTTCCAATATTTTGTTTTCTGTTTGCTGAGAACATGTGCTTTGCCTAAAAATACTGACCAATCAAATTCATGTCACTATGCTTATAGCCACGCCCAAACAAGTGCAGCAACAGTTTGACTCTGGAGCGCTGTCCACGCTTTTTTTTAAACGCACGAAATGCGCGGGATTTGAGAGGAGTTTTGCGCTTGGCATTTTCCAAATAAGGATATCCTACTATGAGTACTACGCTGGAATACTGCAATGAATTTTCAAACGGCTACACTGGCTTCGTCTTTCCTGATCGAAAGGGGATGTATTGTTGATATTAGTAGATAATAGACTCTGCATTTTAATGGTCACATGGCGATTTCGGTATGAAAATGAAGACAAGGACCTTTAATATTTGTGACCCTCTACCACGGAATGAGTCGCATGTCACCTTTGCATGATTTTCATTATTTTACATTTTCATAACGAGATTTTTATGCTCTATTCAGTGGTGAAAACCGTTTTAGAAAAGAGCAAAACCTGTTTGAGTTATAAGCCTGTGACTAAGGTGACCCACACACTGTTACCAGACACTCCCCGGACTCATATTAAGGCAGGTCAAATGGAGACAGGGATATTACTCTTCATACACAAAGGGAAGCCACTGAGTTGTGTCGCCATTTTTTCCTGGCAGGCTGGGAATTCGAACACATCGAACAGGGAACGCAGAAGAAGAAGAAGAAGAAGACGTCGAACATTCGAATGGCGTAAATAGAAAAAACGTCACATTTTTCAGGCAGCGGAAGTGTGGTGACGCGGCCCAGAACAAATGACGTCAGAAAATGACGACACCGCCAGAAATAAAAACAATGCGACACGCCTACCAACCACGAGGTCAAAAACACGTGGGCATCTAATGAAATCGGTACAGAAGCCGTTCTCTTTGCCAGTGACATCGTAATAATCACCAAAGCTAACATTGAAGCTCCGGTAGCAGGTAAGAGAGTGTCTCCCAACCCGTGATGCTCACAGCGTGATTGCATCAGAATACCACATGTTAAAACCGGTGTTTGAACTAGAATAACAGCCAGTAGTATTAAGAACAAGTGTCTTGTGTATGCAGCCCTCTTTCTACTGTACGCTGGCAGCAGATAATACAATAATTGAAGTCCTTCGAGGCATAAGGGGCCCATAAGGCGAAAAATTGCTTTAATTCCACCCTCAAAAAGTCCCAGCCTTCAAACCGTAACAAATAACAGTACGCACTATTAAGCAAAATTATAAACCAAGCCTTGATTATTAATTTTTATTATTACACTTGTATCAAACAAGTGACCTCCACCTTTTGATTGGCGTTTTTATTACATTTGAATCGGACTTGTGGCCTTTCAAAGTTGCGGTGACCTTTGACTTTCAACAGAGGTCATATGTAACAGTGGTTTTTAAAAACATAATTTAGTTGGCTCATATATCTGAGACAAATGATCGGACAACAGCCCTTTACATTATCGTGACACATATTTTTCTGAGGCACACTGGACAGTAATAGTGCAAAGGGTGGGGTTAATCAAGGGAGTGAAACCCCCTAAAAACACTACCAACCTGTCATTTTTTTTGGTTTTTTTAATGCCGTTTTGATCGCTCTTGCGTTTACAACCCATCTCATCAAATCGTAATTTATTTCCAGGCTACCAGCAATAAAATACCTCAACATGAGGAACAAATTTAAAATAAACTCTGGCAAAAGACGTGACGTCACAAAGTTTGAGTATGCGCAACATTTTCGTTTACCAGTGCACTTCGTTACCTGCCCATTGCTGCTTTGGGTGATATTTTTTAAATGACTATTCCTATGCAGATGTTTGTGTAATTGGCCGTTTTCAAAACATACCCATTTTTCGATTTTTCGGTTCAAAATTCAAAACGGGCACTGTCTTCCGAGACTCATAGCTCCGAAACGAACCCACTACCCTATATTTTTTTTATGCTGAATGCATAGCAGACAGATCGAACTTAAAAAATAACCAACTTTTGGGAGAAACCAATTTATATTTAACGGGTCCAGTGAACTACCTTAAGCCTAGCGCAGAACCGCGCGAGGTGACATGCGACTCATTTCCTGGTGGAGGGACACATTTGTGTACCTTTGTGGATTTCACAGATTTCACAGATTTGCTGGTTATAACTTCTGGAATGTTTCACTTGTTTGAAAGGCTCTTTCCTTTTTACATTTATTCAAGTTTTGACTAAATGTTTTAACATAGAGGGGGAATCGAGACGAGGGTCGTGGTGTATGTGTGTCTGTCTGTGTGTGTGTGTGTGTGTGTGTCTGTGTGTGTGTGTAGAGCGATTCAGAGTAAACTACTGGACAGATCTTTATGAAATTGTACATGACAGTTCCTGGGTATGGTATCCCCAGATACTGTTTTCATTTTTTCGATAAATGTCTTTGATGACGTCATATCCGGCTTTTTGTAAAAGTTGAGGCGGCACTGTCACACCCTCATTTTTCAATCAAATTGATTGAACATTTTGTAAAGCAATCTTCGACGAAGGCCGGACTTCGGTATTGCATTTCAGCTTGGTGGCTTAAAAATTAATTAATTACTTTGGTCATTTCAGCCAAGTGCTTCTTCATATTTCCTCCAAAATGTGCAAGATGTCCTCTTTGTCAAAATATCCACAAATCCTCGTCATATTTCCTCCAGATCTCCTCTTTATTAAAATGTCCACAAATCCTCGTTATATTTCCTCCAGATCTCCTCTTTATCAAAATGTCCACAAATCCGCGTCATATTCATGCTCACGATCTCCTCAGTCTTCATCAAAATGAACACACATCCTCAAGAAACCTACACTTTGCGTGTACCGTTGTGGGACATACCTTGCAGCGGCACATGATCCTCGAAGGAGGCAACACAGTGTGAAGATGTACACAGATAATTATAATGCCCGATGACCAGTCGCCTCAAGTCCAGAGATAAACGAGTAAAATTACAGATATGTATACAGATACTGCCGGCTGTGAGGTCAAAGGTACACCTCAAAACGATTCTCATCACACAAAAAAAGAAAAAAAGATGAAATTGTTTTTGGATCGTTAAATAAAAAAAATAATTTTAATTACAAGTTTCCGATTTTTAATCACCAAACTCATTCATTAGTTTGTAAGTCACCAAGCTGAAATGCAATACCAAAGTCCGGCCTTTGTCGAAGATTGCTTTGCCAAAATTTCAATCAATTTGATTGAAAAGTGAGGGTGTGACAGCTAGTGCCGCCTCAACTTTTACAAAAAGCCGGATATGACGTCATCAAAGGTATTTATTGAAAAAAATGAAACAAACGTCCGGGGATATCATTCCCAGGAAATCTCATGTCAAATGTCATAAAGATCGGTCCAGTAGTTTAGTCTGAATCGCTCTACACACACACACACACACACACACACACACACACACACACACACACACACACACACACACACACACACATATACACACACACACACACACACACACATACACCACGACCCTCGTCTCGATTCCCCTTCTATGTTAAAACATTTAGTCAAAACTTGAATAAATGTAAAAAGAAAGAAAGAAACAAACAAACAAACAAACAAACAAACGGAACTACAAGCAGAAAAAAAGGAGAAGCAAAATCCCTTTCACCCCAGCGAAAGAACGAAACAAGTCGCGTATGGCGAAATTACTACATTTAGTCAAGCTGTCAAACCCACAGAATGAAACTGAACGCACTGCAATTTTTCACCAAGACAAAGACAGGTTCGTCAATCCCTGCGAGAAGAAAATCGCTCACTTTTTACGTGCAAAACAAAATGAAATTGACAAGCCAGATCAGCACGGTAGTGTAGTTGACCAAGCAGGAAAGCGCGCTTTTCTGTATTCTTTTTAACTTTCTGAGCTTGTTTTAAATACAAAATATTTATATATATGATTTGGGAATCAGGAAATCATAAAGGATAAGACGAAATCATTTTTGGATCGATTTCGTAAATTGTAATCGTAGTACTAATTAACCTATTTTCGTTAATTGTGATCACATTTTAAGGGTAAACATAACATAAGTATACAGTTTCTAATTTAGAATTTGATGAAGAATACGATGCAATTAATTTTGAACCTCTTTGCAAAAATGTGATTTTAATGATAACTTTAATGAGCAAACTCATCAATTAATACTTAAGCTTCCAAGCTGAAATGCAAAACCAAAGTCCGGCCTTCGTCGGAGACTGCTTGATCAACATTTGAACAAAATTGGTTGGAAAATGAGAGCGTGACAGTGCCGCCTCAACTTTCACAAAAAGCCAAATATGACGTCATCAAAGACATTATCCAAAAAAATGTAAAAAACCCGGGTGGGGCTATCATACTCAGGAACTGTCAAGTGAAATTTCATGAAGATCGGTCCGGTAGTTATCTCTGAATCGCTGTACACACACACACACACACATACGTGTCTGAGGGGGGGATATCTGGACATTTGCCGCAAAGAAAAATGTGTTATATCTGGACTTGTTTATTTCTAAAGCTACAGACACGGAGTGCGAGTGTAAACATGTGTTAGACTTTAAGAATACTTTTTGAGATTTAAAAAAAACACACACTCATTATTGAAAGTTACTAATTTTTTAGGTGCTGGAGTAGTTCTGTGATGGTAGTAGTTTTGTGCAATGCGACTCTAGGTTCAGGTGCTTGAGTAGATATGTGATAGTCTGTTAATACTGTTGTTTTAAACTGTCTAACTGGCTAGATCATGATTATATAATTTTATGTGATGATCTGACTAAATGATAATAATTACGTGTACTACTTACTTTTAAATGGATTATAAATTTTAGGTATTGTTCTAGTATTCACTAATGTTGTATTGATATTACTGGCACCCCTTTTAAACTGATATGGTTTTTACCTTTACAAGGCGACGATGTGAATTTGTGATGTAGATATGTGGCTGGTTATGTGTGAGAATGTAAATAATTGTGTGTGTGTGTGTGTGTGTGTGTGTGTGTGTGTGTGTGTGTGTGTGTGTGTGAGTTGTGTCTGTGTGTGCATGACAGTGTAATGTACGTATGTATGCATGCATGGTGATGTGTGTCTGCATATGTGTCTGGTTGGTTTTTATTTTATTTTTACCGTGCCGTGCCAAGATGAAATCCTTTTGCAAAATTGGTGAATAAATATCTTGTATCTTGTATCTTGTACACACCCAAAAATAGAGATTCTGAAACACGTGTTATATCTGGACATCTGCCACCTAAAAGTGAGTGATAGCCGGACATATGACCGGAAAGCTGTAAATACTATCAACTTTATCAAAATAGCGTTACATATGCGTGGTAGTACAAAAAAGCTACCAGTAATCCCAATTTTTTTTTTACAGGGACAAACCAAGGGGAACTTTAACGCCTCTCGGCGTATTTTTTCGAGACAAATGTCTCCTCAGCTGATAGTTGGTAGACTTTATTGGATGTCGTTATTTAAATGCAATCCGTCAGAGACAGAAAGCTTAGAAAGGAATTACGTTGTATTGTTTTCCTGCTTTGCCTGGCTCAAGTCGGGAAATTCAGGACCGAAATGACCCAAGGTGCAACTCATTCCTTTTGATGAGTTTCAAGTTTCTTAAAAGTTTTCGCAGCTGTTGGTAGACTTTATTGGATGTCGTTATTCAAATGTGTCCGTCAGAGACAGAAAGCTTAGAAAGGAATTACGTACCTGGTAGACTTTATTGGATGTCGTTATTCAAATTACAAACCGCCACAGACAGAAAGCTTAGATTTTTATTTTATTTTTTTGCGCATGAAAAGACTTCAGGCCAGATTTTCTTTACAAAACCGGGGAGGTAGGGTAGGGGAAGGTTTTTTTTTTTTTTTTTTTTTTTTTTTTGAGCATGAAAAGACTAGGTGTCTAAAGCAGAGTTCCACTATACTTTTTGCTTTTGTGATTTTGTGATTTTGAAGACGTGTTTTATTTGGACGTCGAATTAAAATTATGTGTCCAAGTAAAGCCCTAAATTTCGCGCGGGAGTCGAGCTATCCCACCATAAACACATACACACACACACACACACACACACACACACACACACACACACACACACACACACACACACACACTCACACACACATACACACATTCACACACACATACACACACACACACAATACACACACACACATCCACACACACAAAACCAAACATACATACGCCACACCCTCATCTCGATTAAAAGAACGAAGTTGAAAATATCAACTCACAATTGAAGGAAAAAAAGATTATAAAAAAAAGAAAAAAAAAGAGAAAAAAGGAGAAGAAAAATCCCTTTCACCCCGGCGACGCGGTCGGCATATTGCTGCGCTATTTCCGTGTGATACTGGTGGTGAAATTGATTTGACAGGGGAATTAACACGTTGAAAATAGCACTTAAACAAGTCGCGTAAGGCGAAATTACTACATTTAGTCAAGCTGTGGAACTCACAGAATGAAACTGAACGTAGTCCGCCGTTAGTGCAAAAGGCAGTGAAAGTGACGAGCCTGTTTGGCGCGGCAGCGGTTGCGCTGTGCTTCATAGCACGCTTTACTGTACCTCTCTTCGTTTTAACTTTCTGAGCGTGTTTTTAATCCAAACATATCATATCTATATGTTTTTGGAATCAGGAACCGACAAGGAATAAGATGAAAGTGTTTTTAAATTGATTTCGAAAATTTAATTTTGATCATAATTTTTATATTTTTAATTTTCAGAGCTTGTTTTTAATCCAAATATAACATATTTATATGTTTTTGGAATCAGGAATTGATGAAGAATAAGATAAACGTAAATTTGGATCGTTTTATTACAATTTTTTTTTTAACAATTTTCAGATTGTTAATGACCAAAGTCATCAATGAATTTTTAAGCCACCAAGCTGAAATGCAATACCGAAGTCCTGCCTTCGTCGAAGATTGCTTGGCCAAAAGCCGGATATGACGTCATGAAAGACATTTATCGAAAAAAAGAAAAACACGTCCGGGGATATCATTCCCAGGAACTCTCATGTCAAATTTCATAAAGATCGGTCCAGTAGTTTACTCTGAATCGCTCTACACACACACACGCACACACACACATACACCACGACCCTCGTCTCGATTCCCCCCTCTATGTTAAAACATTTAGTCATAACTTGACTAAATGTAAAAAGCTGCTTTCCTCCTGGAAACCTGAACCATTTTTTTTAGAAACTTATCGCGCACGCACACGTTTTTTTAATGTTTTTTTTTAGGTGGATAAATATAAGAGACGTCTCATTTGATTGAGAGAAAAAAACACGAGAGGCGTTCGTTCATTAGTTTGTGCAGCTTTCTAAGATGGACACAGGTTTGTAATCGTAGATACAGAGTGACACAAGGACCGGTAAAAACATAAAAGGATCAACCAAACCAAAGGGGAAAAACAAAAACACGAAGAGCTCCCCAAGAAACAATAAAATTACTCCCTCCACGACATTTTTACTCCCCAAATGTTTACTCCGAGAGAGATAGAGAGAGAGAGAGAGAGAGAGAGAGAGAGAGAGAGAGAGAGAGAGAGAGAGAGAGAGAGAGAGAGAGAGAGAGAGAGAGAGAGAGAGAGAGAGAGAGAGAGAGAGAGAGAGAGAGAAAGAGAGAGAGAGAGAGAAAGAGAGAGAGTAAGAGAGAGAACAAGAACAAGAACACGAACAAATATTTAATTGTCAAAGGCCACAGCCCCTTACAATAGTGGTTAAAATAACAGCAATAGTATCTGCACAGTTATAAATTATAATCACGCATAAAATTCAACAAATACATTAAGACCCTGATGACATGTCACTGAACCTGATTTATAAGGGTTCGTCTCTTCTGTAACATGAAGAACACAAATCTGCTGAAGCTGTTCATCACATTATCCTCATTACTGCCACAGAAATACACAAGTTGTTGTTGCAGCGTCTTAGAGTTCGAGATTTTCAAATACTTTGCTCGA
>NW_027126259.1:0-10000 GCF_037325665.1 Littorina saxatilis | reverse complement strand
AAAGTTTGTGTGCGTACCTGTGTGTGTTCTTAATCTAAGACAAATGTCGCCAATGTTTTTACAGAGTGACGTTAAATAAACGATTTTATCATCATCTGTCTGTATGTTCTGGCATGTGAGAAGCCACAGCAGATAATATAGGGCTAAGAAATAAGCTCTAAAATTCTCAATCCCGTTTGACAGGACTTCGCCTTCAAAGGTGATTGTGGTGAACCGCCACGCTGTCTGTCTCTGTCTCGCGCCGTTCACCTCAAATTCCCGTTTCTGAGTAACTATTTTTAGAATGTCACTGCGCTGTCCAGAACGCTTCCCTTGCACCCGTAAGTTGTTCTTACTGTCAAAGTGAAAAGGTCGAATCAATTTATAGCCACGCGAAAAATACTCTCACCTATCTCTATATATTTATAGATATAGATATACATATATATATACGGCTTCTCTGTGTGTGTGTTTGTGTGTGTGTGTGTGGGCAAAAACCTGTGGATTGTAGAGTTCTGTTTGTGATGGGGTCTAGCGGCTTTTGTCTGTCTGTATGTTCAGGCATTTGAGAAGCCACAACAGATAATAATTATAGGGCTAAGAAATACGCTCTAAAATGCTCAATCCCGTTTGACAGGACTTCGCCTGCAGAGGTGATTGTGATGAACCGCCACGCTGTCTGTCTCTGTCTCGCGATTCACCCCGGTGAAGCCGGGTATTCCTCTAGTATAGATATATATATGCTCAAAATTAGATTAAAAATATCAAAATTAGTCTGATGCTCCCAATAGGCTGTCTGTGAAGGGATGCTTTCTTCTCTCTTTCTCTTTCTCTGCTAAGAGATTTTAACAAATCTCGGAAGAAAGTCTCTGCTGACTTTCAATTGTTTCTTTCCGCTTCTCCGCCCGATATAAAAGAACAAAAATGCACATTTTTCGTGTATATTGCGATCTCAAATTACATGTAATAACCGTACGCTGCTTTACCCGTCGAGTCAATTATTATCCTAACCGCGGGTTGTCATTACGAGCTATCGTCTTTGCAAAGAAAGAAAACTACCCTGGGAAAAAAAGAAAACAAGAAACAAAAAAATCTAGATGTTTATTTTTTGTTTCAACCTTCGTACTGGAACTGAACAGGGCGTACGAAGATTGGTCTTCAATGGAAATCGTTGGATTGCAGTTTGCTTGAATGTTCTTGCTGTATAGGGGGTTATGTTTACGGAGGATGGATGTTTCTTGATATGGGGTCTGGTTGAATTAGTGGGCGAAGAAGATTAAGAACAAAAGAGGGGAAATGAAGAGAGAAAAAAAAGGATCTTCAGAAAGACAGATCAAATCAAACCAAATCACATGTTTTTGTACGAGGGTTGTACCTTTATGTTGCACAGTGAGAGAGAGAGAGAGAGAGAGAGAGAGAGAGAGAGAGAGAGAGAGAATGAGAGAGAGAAAGAGAGAGAGCGAGAGAGAGAGAGCGAGAGCGAGAAAGAGAGAAAGAGAGAGAGAGAGAAAGAGAGAGAGAAAGTTAGAGAGAGATTGAGAGAGAGAGAGATTGAGAGAGAGAGAGAGAGAGAGAGAAAGATAGGAGAGAGAGAGAGAAAGAGAGAGAGAGATAACAGACAGACAGAGACAGAAAGAGCCAGAAAGAGAGCCAGAGAGAAAGAGAGAAAGACAGAGAGAGAGAGAGACAGAGAAAGAGAGATAGTGAGAGAGAGAGAGAGAGAGAGAGAGAGAGACAGAGAGGGGGAGAGACAGAGAGAGAGAGAGAGAGAGAGAGAGAGAGAGAGAGAAAGAAGAGAGAGATAACAGACAGACAGAGAGAGAGAGCCAGAAAGAGAGCAAGAGAGAAAGAGAGAAAGACAGAGAGAGAGAGAGAGAGAGAGAGAGAGAGAGAGATAGAGATAGTAAGAGAGATAGTAAGAGAGATAGTAAGAGAGATAGTAAGAGAGAGAGACAGAGAGAGACAGAGAGAGAGAGAGAGACAGAGAGAGAGAGAGAGACAGAGACAAAGAGAGAGAGAGACAGAGCCAGAGATAGAGAGAGAGAGACAGAGACATAGGGAGAGACAGAGACAAAGAGAGAGAGAGACAGAGAGAGAGAGAGACAGAGACACAGAGACACAGATAGAGAGAGACAGAGAAAGAGAGAGAGAGAGAGAGAGAGAGAGAGAGAGAGAGAGAGAGAGAGAGAGAGAGAGAGAGAGAGAGAGAGAGAGAGAGAGAGAGAGAGAGAGATTATCCAGCAAACCATAGTCAGTCTGTCCTCTTCTCATACAAAACAAAGCGTTCCGCCAAAACTAATATTCCGAAATGCTGTTGACAGTCTTTCGCGTCTGATTGACGAGGCTGCAAGTGCATGGAATCTTTATTGTACGATTTGTCATCCTCCCCATTCTTTCTGGACTGTGTTACAATCCTTTACAATTCTTTTAGCCTGACTTGAACCCACTGACCGATAAAATCCTCCCGTGAGCCAATTGTTCGCATGCACACGCTCTAGTTGAAGCAGAAATATGTTCGTAGCCGATGATAGAGAACAGGGCAAAAGAGGGAATGCGTGTATGCAAAGACGAATGAGTGGGTTGGATATTAGAGAGAGCGAATGAGATTGGGAGACAATGACAATGACAATGACAATTCTTTTTTTTTCGAGGGTTACAAGAATAAGCATTTTTGCATCTGGCCCTCGCCCTCGCCCTTCCTTTTCTTCTTCTTCTTCTTCTTCTTCTTCTTCTTCTTCTTCTTCTTCTTCTTCTTCTTCTTCTTCTTCTTCTTCTTCTTCTTCTTCTTCTTCTTCTTCTTCTTCTTCTTCTTCTTCTTCTTCTTCTTCTTCTTCTTCTTCTTCTTCTTCTTCTTCTTCTTCTTCTTCTTCTTCTTCTTCTTCTACTACTTAACTACTACTAAAGTATCGTTACCTAAATGCATACATGTTAGGGGAGAGAGAGAGCGAGAGAGAGAGAGAGAGAGAGAGAGAGATAGACAGATAGACAGACAGAGAGACAGAGACAGAGAGACAGAGACACAGAGAGAGAGAGACACACACACAGAGAATGAGAGAGACAGAGAGACAGAGAGAGAGAGAGAGAAAGAGAGAGACAGAGACATAGACAGAAAAAGAGAGAGAGACAGAGACAGAGACAGAGAGAGAGAGAGAGAGAGAGAGAGAGAGAGAGAGAGAGAGAGAGAGAGAGAGAGAGAGAGAGAGAGAGAGAGAGAGAGACAAGACAAGACAAGACAAAATCTTTATTATCGAGGGTAATAGATAAGCAAGAATATTGCTTTTTTATATCCATCCCTCGCCCTAATATAGGGTCAACAAGAACAGAAAACAATATAATCAAAGAATTATCACATCAAACTTAATACATTATAACTGTATATATACAGATAAAAATTTAAAAAAATAAATTGTCATGCTGCATTTTAAGTACAATTTCCAAGTGTCAATTTTTAACATAACTTAATTTAGATCTGCATATTAAGATATCTGCATAGAGAGAGAGAGAGAGAGAGAGAGAGAGACAGAGAGAGAGAGAGAAAGAAAGAGAGAGAGAGAGAAAGAGAGAGAGAGACAGAGAGAGAGAGAGAGAGAGAGACATACATATAAACAGAGAGAGAAAAGGGAGAGGGTGGCACACAGAGAAGGGGAGGGAGGGAGGGGGAGAGAGACAGAGAGACAGAGACCTTGGCCTGTCGATCGCAATGTCGTACCTTGGAACCATCTACGAGGTAATAAGCTCAATTTCACCCAAAGTAGAAGGTTATAGGGTACGGTACTGCGATAGATTGACAATGCCCAGACTACTCGATACCCTCAGGGTGACCCACACAAATGCAGCCCACACAAATGCAAATAACTTCTACATCTCTTGACATAAATACTTCATAAAATCATGTGGTGTACATTTATTTCAGCTTATTCGTGACCCGACCAAAAGTGACCAGTTTGTTGGTCAACTGGCCTGACTTTTGTGCAATTTCCTAACAAAGTTTCCAACTTCAGGGATCGACTCAACAGTACGAATTTTGAAATTGAGCGGTAGCTAAACTAACCCGATTGTAGCCCTCCAGATTGTTACCGTTTGGGTTATTTGAAGGACCTAGGACCTTGTATGTCATAAGCAATATTTGACAATCGGTGACTTGAATGCAACCCCCCGCGGGTTAGGGGGAAGAATGTACCCGATGCTCCCCAGCATGTCGTAAGAGGCGACTAACGGATTCTGTTTCTCCTTTTACCCTTGTTAAGTGTTTCTTGTATAGAATATAGTCAATTTTTGTAAAGATTTTAGTCAAGCAGTATGTAAGAAATGTTAAGTCCTTTGTACTGGAAACTTGCATTCTCCCAGTAAGTTATTGTACTGCGTTGCAAGCCCCTGGAGCAAATTTTTGATTAGTGCTTTTGTGAACAAGAAACAATTGACAAGTGGCTCTATCCCATCTCCCCCCCTTTCCCCGTCGCGATATAACCTTCGTGGTTCAAAACGACGTTAAACACCAAATAAAGAAAGAAAGAGTTGAATGCAGCAATTACAGGCAGGATCAGGGCATTTCCCATGGAGGAATGCGTTCATGTCATTGATGAATTGTACCCGCCATTGCGAAAGTGTAACTTTATAACAAAGGGGGTCATTTTTTTCCAGTCATTCGAATTTAGCGAATATCTCCATAGTTGCTGTGCATAAATGTGAAGGCAATCACGAATAACACTAACAGGCAAAGTTTGACAGTGATATCCTCCACGCTTTTAGAAGCGCTAACCCGAGATCTAGCGTGACATAGCGAAGTGTGGTGCACCCACTGTGAATTCAGCTCACTGACCCAGGAGAGTTGACGTTGTAAATCGCAACGAAGGTATCGTTACACTTAACCACTGTCTGGGAACAGAGAGGGGTTGTCACAGTAATCGACCGGGAGAAAGGAAGCCCGAGTAAAGCACTTAACAGGTAAATGGAATAAGCATTTGAATATCGCTAATGTTTATCGCATAAGTTGAATCGACAAACACTGTAAACTGTAAACATAGCAGACAGATATCTAAGACAAGATGTCTGCTATTTATGTTTGTGCAGTGCGTCGTGTAACCGGTCGGAAAGGAAGATAGTGGCCAGACGACAGTATGAAGGATCTGAGAAGCCGCCGAAGCATCATGCCTATAGACACGCATAGCTGAGATTCGACGTGATTTCGAGAAGCCAGTGCAAGGTTATGGTTGTCCGTATAGTTGGACCATAGAGGTCACAGGGCGATAGAAACTGAGTAGACCGAGGTCGCCAGTAGAAGGAATTAGTAATTAAATACATTTCCTAGTGAACGGCCATAGACACTGTGTAATTCTGTGTATGAACAGAGTTAAAATATGTCTACAAGATCTTAATTACTTAAAATATAAGGAATGTTTAGTAGGCAGAGCAGACGGTGATTTAAGCCTGCCGGAATAGGAACTATAACTGTTTTTTTGACTACACACGAGCCGTGAGTCGATACTCGTAAAATAAATATTGTGTGCCTGTGAGTTCACGGACTGTTTGTATATTTCTCTACATAAGTGAAGGGTACAGAGTTTTGTTAGTGCAATTGTGTACGAGATTGTAATCTCGAGTTGTTTTTGCCTACAAAACTGTGAGTACCGGATTTTTGAATACCTAACATTTATGTTCATGATTGTGTGTATTTGTGTGTATGTTGTCATAGCTGAATAATACAGTGGAGGGAACCTACATTTGGAGTTGTGTTTGATTCCTGAATGACAGCATATGTGACCCTCCACCACGGAATGAGTCGCATGTCACCTTTGCATGATTGTCATATTTTTACATTTTCCTAAAGAGTTTTTTATGTTCTATCCAGTGGTGAAAACCGTTTTAGAAAAAAGCGAAAAATGTGTGAGTTATAAGCCTGTGACTAAGGTGACCCTCACACTGTTACCAGACACTCTCCGGACTTATATCAAGCCTCATTTGCATTCATTCACAATAAACTAAAGTTTGTTCACACAACGTCTGTAGATAAAATGGTCCGACTATTGCCTTCTCTCCAAAATGTGTTCCAAATTACACCTCAGAAATTGTCAAAAACACAAACGCTTTCCTGTCTAGGAATTGTCCTGAACAAAGCAAGTAACTGCTTTCTTCAGGTCACAGGTGATGTGGGGGGTGGGGGTGAAGGGGGTGGTTTTATATACTCAGACATTCATAAATCCAAAACGTTAAAGTCTGGAGGGTTTAATTCAGATAAGTATGGTTACCGCTCAGTGTCAAACCTCGTTCTGTTGAGTCGATTCCCGAAATTGGAAACGTATTTTGAATTTGCACAAACGTCAGGCCATTTGACCTTTATGGACGGGTTATACATAAGCTGAAGCGTTTATTGTACACCATATATGAAATAATTCGGTCAACAGATGTGGAAGTTATTCTTATTTTTGTGGGTTGTATTGGAGTGGGGGGTGGGGGGGTCACCCGGCCTGAACAAGCTTATGTGAGAAGAAGGACAAGATACAAACACATTGGCTGACTGATCATTATTTTAAAGTCACTGAACTTGCCGCGTCCACATGCACTGAGCCCCTAGGGCTTCCAGGCTTTCAGTCTTGTCTTTGTCAGATATCCGTTTGAGAAGAAAAACAAGTCGCGTAAGGCGAAATCACTACATTTAGTCAAGCTGTCGAACTCACGGAATGAAACTAAACGCACTGTATTTTTTTCACCAAGACAGTATATAGCTTCGTCAATCCCCGCGAGAAGGAAATCGCTCACCTTCCACGTGCAAAACGCAGTGATATGCACACGCCAGAATAGCGCGGTAGCGTATTGTGCTAAGCAGGAAAGCGCGCTTTTCTGTATTCGTGTTAACTTTCTGATCTTGTTTTGAATACAACCTATCAAATCTATATGTTTTTGGAATCAGGAAACGATAAAGAATAAGATGAAATCATGTTTGGATCGATTTCTTAAATTTTAATCGTAAGACTAATTAATCTATGTGTGTTAATTGTGATCACATTTTAAGAGTAAACATGACATATGTATATATTTTTAGATTCGGAATGTGATGAAGAATACGATGCAATCAAATGTAAATCTGTTTGCAAAAAATCGATTTTAATGACAACTTTAATGAGCAAACTCATTAATTAGTTTGTAAGCCTCCAAGCTGAAATGCAATACGAAAGTCCGGGCGTCGTCGAAGATTACTTGACCAAAATTTCAACCAATTTGGTTTAAAAATGAGGCGGCACTGTCACAGTGCCGCCTCAACTTTCACGAAAAGCCGGATATGACGTCATCAAAGACATTTATCCAAAAAAAGAAAAAAAAGTCTGGGGATATCATACCCAGGAACTCCCATGTAAACTTTTATGAAGAGCGGTCCAGTAGTTTTCTCTCAATCGCTCTACACACACACACACACAAACACACACATACACCACACCCTCCCTCGTCTCGATTCCCCCCTCAACGTTAAAACATTTAGTCAAAACTTGACTAAATGTAACCACCAGACAGATCTGCTTCGGGTTTTACACGGGATATGACAATTATTCAACGTGATCAAAATCAGCATACTGACTGCCGAGTGCGAATTTTTGGATGAAAGAATTTTACTTATTCCCCCCTCTGCTTCTTTACCTCTGTAAACTTGTAGAGCTAGTTATTTTTCGATAATGACCCAGCAACCAAACAAATAACGAGCCAGCAACAGCCTGAATCCTCGATAGTGCAAAGGGTTGAGAAGCTGTTCTGTTTCGGTACTACTTTTGCGACTGAAAAGTTCCGAACGCTCTAATGTACGAAGTATACATTTCTGGAGCAAACAATACAAACATACCGCATTTAAATTAACAACTACAGGCCTGAACACATGAATCTCCATATAAAATCCATGAGTTCGGTTGTTTTCTGAATCTAGATCTGCCGTGCACAAACGTTCATCACAAGCAAATTCCCAAGGTAAGTAACTCATACTTTGTCTAGCGACAAGAGTAGTTCCCCTTCTTGTCACTCAGTTTCTTCCACAACACTGACTGCAATCCGACGGTCAGTTTTCAACAATATTTCATTTTATAAACAGATCACACGCAACCAAATGCACACATCTCATCAATTTAAACAACATAAAGCGGTTTCATACACTATTTTCCCCAGAAAACTGAACTTCATACAGTAATTAACGTTGGAACACGGGTGCAAATGTTCGTCTGCTAGTCCCATTTGACGAAAGAACATTATCCTAAGCGATACTAAAACATAACAAGTCGCGTAAGGCGAAAATACAACATTTAGTCAAGTAGCTGTCGAACTCACAGAATGAAACTGAACGCAATGCAACGCAGCAAGACCGTATACTCGTAGCATCGTCAGTCCACCGCTCATGGCAAAGGCAGTGAAATTGACAAGAAGAGCGGGGTAGTAGTTGCGCTGAGAAGGATAGCACGCTTTTCTGTACCTCTCTTCGTTTTAACTTTCTGAGCGTGTTTTCAATCCAAACATATCATATCTATATGTTTTTGGAATCAGGAACCGACAAGGAATAAGATGAAAGTGTTTTTAAATGAATTTGGAAAATTTAATTTTGATAATAATTTTTATATTTTTAATTTTCAGAGCTTGTTTTTAATCCAAATATAACATATTTATATGTTTTTGGAATCAGAAAATGATGGAGAATAAGATAAACGTAAATTTGGATCGTTTTATAAAAAAATTTTTTTTTTTACAATTTTCAGATTTTTAATGACCAAAGTCATTAATTAATTTTTAAGCCACCAAGCTGAAATGCAACACCGAAGTCCGAGCTTCGTCGGAAATTACTTGACCAAAATTTCAACCAATTTGGTTAAAAAATGAGAGCGTGACAGTGCCGCCTCAACTTTCACGAAAAGCCGGATATGACGTCATCAAAGACATTTATCAAAAAAACGAAAAAAACGTTCGGGGATTTCATACTCAGGAACTCTCATGTCAAATTTCATAAAGATCGGTCCAGTAGTTTAGTCTGAATCGCTCTACACACACACACAGAGACAGACAGACACACACACACACACACACACACATACACCACGACCCTCGTCTCGATTCCCCCCTCTACGTTAAAACATTTAGTCAAAACTTGACTAAATGTAAAAAGAACACACAAAATCTGCCTTTACCGCCACAGCAGAATAACAGCATATCTGTGTACTTGATTTTAGTCCAAAACAGGGAAACTGACAAGAAGTGTTAACAGAATGGAATGATTTGCACGGAACTATACAACCGCGCATTAATCGATCGCCTGCGCAGGTTGACTGGTTGAGTGATTCGGATTCGATCAAACTTTCGCACAAAAACTCCTGTTTTCTTTGAATAACTGAAGAAAGGAGGAATAAAGAGGTTACACACCTCGTCTCAGTGATTATTAAAAATAATGGTCTCAGTTTGCGGTCATGAAAAAGCTCGCTGAAGCTCGCATTTTTCATGATCCGCTAACTTCGACCATTATTTTTAATAATCACTGAGACTCGGCATGTAACCTCTACATAGTGCCACTTGTGTCCAGAATATAATTATTTCACACAAAAATATCCCAGCGCGTACAGTGCGTACATTTGAACTGTGTTATGATTACAACACATTATGTTCTTACGTCGAAAATAGCAGCCTTGTAAGATCTAAATATTGTCAGGCCAATCGTTTACACAGGAAGGAGAGTGCCTTTTTACAGAAATATGGTGTTGAATATAATTGCTCACAGGAGAATAAATGAACGTTTGATAGACAGGCAAGGAAGAGATGGCATAGAAACGGGGAGCGATATTAAACGCGATTTGTTGTTAACGAGAAGAGTATACCGTTGGAGAGACTCCGATACCTTGCTGAAAGGGTTACAGACGTTAATAGGCATGTCGATTGACAGAACGAACGATTATAATTTTGTTTTTGCGACTGTGTGGAAGATATGGGATAGGGTAGGCTGTGTTAATGGTGTAGTCTGGTGTGAGGGTGTGATAGAGAGAAAGAGAGAGAGAGAGAGAGAGAG
>NW_027126257.1:5000-16079 GCF_037325665.1 Littorina saxatilis | reverse complement strand
ATATTTTTGAGTAATTTAACACGTACTTTTTTTGCTGCTTTGGTGTAATAAAACCTTACATAGTGCGTAAGACTTACATCAACCAAGAGCTGGTTTAGTGAGTCTATAAAAAAAAGCAGGTGAATCATACAACCCCTCTGGTAAAACTAGAGTATCACAAGAAATAACAACACCTAATGGGACACAAATTCGAAACTGACACGTGTCTTTTTCCACATTTACATACGAGTTGTTAAACTGAATCTCAGCCAACCCACACTCGTAGTCGGTGCCCAGGTCAATTGTTTGAGGTAGTTTTGTGTAGTAGTGACTCGCGTTGTTGTCAGGGTAGTGCTGCAAGGAGCTGTTGCTGGGGAGTGTCAGGTAGAACATGATGAGTGAAGACGTTGTTACTGTACCAAGGGTGGATCAATGGAAGGATTAGGAAGCACGTAGCCGAGACAACTTCCCAGTAGGGCCACCCACAAGTTATCCGGTCCGCGACCGGTTGTCAGATTGAACAGAGACACTCCAATCACCACATAAATAAGGAGCATCTGACAAAGGAAGACAATCTCGCTCCGAGGGACACGACGTCCAAATACACGCCACAGCTTGGATGTTCTTGGTCGCTTAACAACACTGTCTGGTTCATCCAGAGGCGTATTAATCTTCTGAGTTTCCTCCATCAGAACCACTGAAGCTAGTCCGTGTAGGGGGTCAGTGCCGTCTGTGGAATCCAAGAATTGAATGACGGGTCATAGCCGAACCATTTGACTAAATACTCTTTCTGTTTGCCTTTTCCAGGGCGTTGTTCCAAAACAGCTTCAATGCGGTATATTTCTTTCTCCCCCACTTTCTGCAGTTCCTGTTCATAAAAAGTCCCCAACAGTTCTTCTCCGTGATCATCTTTCAGCACATAGGTCACGGGTGTGGTTGTCTTGACTTGACTGATGGTAAAGAGTTCCTCTGTCCAAGAAGGCATATAACCTTTTTTAAAGACTCTTCTCGTCTTGCTGATTCGCACACGGTCTCCTATATTCAGTTTAGGTGGTTTGGAGAGAGTTGGACCACCATACAACCGTTGCCACACTTCCTCCTGATTAGCGATGGTTACGTCAGCAGGAGCTTTCTTAATACTGCGGTGGTAGGAATGATTGTAACCACGCACCAGCTTAGCCAAGACTTCCACATACCTCACTGAACTTGTTCTGGTGAAATACCTCCACAGTTTGTCTTTCAAGGTACGGTTGAAGCGCTCCGCCATTGAGGCTTTAATGTCATCATTTTCTGTCACAAAAAAGTGTACCTTTGTTTTGTCCAAAAAATCCTGGAACACCTTGTTTTTAAATTCGCTACCCTTATCTGTTTGTAGTCTCAGGGGTTGACGACCTCGGACAAAAATGCTTTTGAAGGCTGTCACCAGAGAGGCCCCTGTTTTGTCCTTCAAAGGCACCACCCACGCGTGTTTGCTCAGCACATCAATACATGTGAGTAGGTAGGTAAACCCGTCATTGTCTTTTCTCAGCGCTCTAACATCAATCAAATCTGCTTGCCACTGATGATCTATGCCACCCACGATGATACGACGACGAGTAAACTTTCGCCGCACAGGTTTGTGTAGTGTATAGGTGTCTTGAAATGTCAACCACTTTTCAACTTGTTTTTGTTCTTGTCTGGTGGTTCTTCTCAAAGCCTCCACTCCACCCAAACTTCCAGGGAGTTGACTTCCATAATATCGACGTCGCAGCTTCTCAGCGACTTTTTTCTTTTTCACTGGCATTCTGCTCAAGAATAAGATAGCCACGTCTTCTTCTTGGGCGATGGAGAAGGAAATGATACTCTTTCTGCAGAAGGAGATGCTGAGGAAGGACTCACAATTCTTCTTCTTCTTCTTTTTGTCCTGGTGGATGGTCTTCCTCTATCACCCCCCTCGCTGTGCATCCACTCCCATCGCCCTGTGTGACCAATGAGTTCACGAGGGATATTAACCGCTTTTAAACCTCTTGCAAACACTTCCCACCCTTGAGGATCAGGTGCATTTTTACGGTAACGAAGAGCATCATTCACCAGATCAGCCATGTTGGTTCCTGCTACTGTCTGTCCCTGGTACACGAGCTGTCCTTGTTCATTCCACTTGATGTCAGAACTGTCCTTGGTTATATCCAAAAGCAACTGAGCCTTCTTCTTCAAGGTTTTTGGGACACTCTCCAACACTCGTTTTTCTACCCTAGATAGGCCCTGAGGTTTCTCGACCTCATTTAGTTCTGTCAAAGGTTGTTTTGAGGGTTGTGCTATCTCCACTCTTCCAAGAGGTTTGTTTTTATATTCTTCAACACGCTTAAGAAACCGCCACAAGACTTGTTGGTAGGAGTCTGCTTTTTCATGTTTGTCCACATCCTTCTTGTCTAAAATACCCCGCATCACTTGATCCATGTCCTTCAAACTTTGTGAGGTGGCATCAGGTACTGGAGGTCCACCTGCAGAGTCCCGCAAAGAAGCCAACACACGTGGCTCAATCAAAATCATCTTTTTGGTATGGTCCATCGTATCAGAGACCCAGGTTCCCGAGCAAACCAGATACAATGCCTAGCACAGGATTCAAAAGAGCCTGAAGAAAACCGCCTTTCTGTAGGATTTGCTTTCGATGTTTGACAGATGTTGTTTTTTTGGCTAAGACCCGTAGGTTCTGTTTGTGTCGAGACAACCGTTTCTTCTGTGCGGGCGTCAGCTGCACATGGCCTTTTAAGATGTTCAGGGAGCACTCGCACAACGCATGGATCAAATCTGGAGAAGCTCCTTTCAATACGGCCTTAATCACGGCAGGCTTAGCCCCACACAACAATCGCAACATGGGTACATTTCTCTTCAGGCGTGCAGACATGGTTATTTTTGAAGGTACACTACAGGGTGCTCTGGTGGGAAAAGTTTTGTCCTCAGACGAAGATGATCGGGTGTCTCTTGTCGCAAGTCAAACAGCAAATAACCGTGAGGCATAGAAGTCGCATTTTTAAATGCCTCTTGGACATACTTTAGCTTCCCAGGGTACATCTGCTTGGCCAGATGGTTGATCTGTGAAGCATCCCGTGGGTTTTTAAACACCACCAGGTAGTGACTGTTCAAACTGATCGTCCTCTGCTCTTTGTTTTTTCCGAACAGGTTCTGTACAATATACATTACACTCAGATTCCGATGATGACTTTCTTTGGTGAATAGTTGTGTGACCTTGTCGTTTGTCTCACTCATCAAATCATCAATGATGACCAGTCGCCTTTTGACCCCTGTCCACTGTTCCACGTCGGGTAAACCCTCCACAAACGTCACATGTCTCATCTCATTGTAACCAGACTGCCACGCCCCATAACACCAAATCACTTCCTCTGGAGGGGGTGTCATCATATCTTGTAAGTGATTCAAATATTGTTTGACAAAATGAGTCTTCCCACTCCCTGTGGGACCGGCAATCACACAGGTAAAAGGATGTTTCCACCTTGGATCCATTTTCACATACTAAACTAAGATCCTATCCTTATCTTTATTTATTAATTTAAAAAAACCAAACATCTACTTTAAATTTTATATTCAAAACTAACTCACACACACACACACACACACACACACACACACACACACACACACACACACACACACACACACACACACACACACACACACACACACACACACACACACATTCACACTTTCTCTGCGCTTCGCGGAGCCCTCTCTCTTTAATAGCTATGTAGTTTGGTGCCCTGTCAGGGGGGTGTCAGAGTAAGGAAATTAAACGGTATCCCTGCGCTTCGCGGAGCCCCCTCTCCGGTAAACCTCCAGAGGGGGTCATTGGGTGCTTACGCCTGAGTTATTGCACCACAGAGACGCAAGACCTAAACATGTTAGAACTTGTTGATTGGTCAGCACCTAAAAATAGAAACGCGTAGTTAGAATACGGCGGTGATGCGGGCAAAGAGGGGTATAAATAAACTTCTTCTGGGGCTAACTCTTGAGTGTCTCTTCGACTTTACAAGTGGGTGGTGGTGAACAAAAACAACTATGGCGACCAACAGCAGCAGCAGCAGTGACGCTAACACAACGCCACAACCGGCCTCAACAGATTTGGTAAGTTGATTTTGTTTTTGTAAAGATAAAAAAAATAAAGTAGCGTGTTACTTTTTTTCTCAGACATAGCTTTTTAGAAAAATAAATGTTTTTATGTAAGATTTTTTTTTTGATATTGTTTTTTTTGTAGCTCAGACATAGTTCTTTTTTTTTATTGCAGCGTAACCAATGCCCGCACTGTGAACAGGTTTTTACACAAAACTACAACCTTAACGCTCATGTTAACGAAGCCCATAACAAAGCCAGACCTTTTCTCTGTGCTATGTGCGGCAAGTCGTTCAGCAGAAAACACGGCCTTGCTCGGCATGAAAAAACCAAAAACTGCCAAGATGTTGCGAGTCGGACACCTCCACCACCAGCGCCGACAGTCGCTGGGTCCAAAAGAAAAAGTTCGTCTTCACAGGAAGCCCCTTCCCCCAAAAAGGGATTAAACAAACGAGCACTAGAAAAAGAAAAAATCAAAAAGTTACCTTCTGAAGAAAGACAAATGTACGAAAAGCATTGGAATTCTGTTAAAACACATAAGCGGCCTGGTAAACTTCAGTCAACCTATACCATTCTCTGGAACCCTTGTTCTGATTTCCCTGATTGGGACGAGTCGCTTCTTGATCTGTTCCATGAACAAAACAAGCGCTTCAAAATCAATTTTTCTCACTCTTTTCTTCTCAAAAACAAAGAGTCGGGTGACTTGTCTTTCTTTCATGCCTCAGTCAATAACCACTCTGTCTTACAACGACCGCGCCTGATCAACTCAAAGCAGGACTTTCTTTCTTTTCTCGATGAAATCAGTGACCGTGACATTCTAGAACAAGTTAGACTCGAACGCCCAAACTCTCGGTATTCTGTTCACAACATCATGTCTTCCAGTTTCTATGTCACGCCTTTGTCTGACTTTCCTATCGGATGTGCCTGTGGTAGTCTACCTGACTACATCACAAACACACCGTTCTTGCACAAACTCCAAAAAGACGAGCATAATCATTTTCCTTATACTGACGGTCTGTGTCTCTTTCGCTGTCTTGCTTTGCACAAAGGAGCCTCGCTTCATTCTTTGCAAAAACCCACAAAAACCTTGTTCAAACAGTGGGCCGGATATTTCCCCCCTGTCCACTTTCCGGGGGTCACTTTGTTTCAACTTGAGTCGATTGAATCTGAGTTTAAGGTGAACATAGATGTGTTTGAGTTTGATGAGAGCCAAACACCCGTCTGTCTTGTTCCTCTGCGTCGTAGCGCTTACAAACATTCTGGCGTTATGCGCCTCTTGCGTTACAAAGACCATTTCATGTACATTTTAGACATTGATAAACTCGGTCATGCTTTGGCTTGTTCCAAATGCGGGAAACTCTGGTCGTCTTTGTTTAAAATGAATCGACATGAACAGACTTGTCAGGGTGAGGGTTCAAAAGAAACGTTGAAAGGCGGGGTTTACTCACCACCCCAAAACATTTTTCAACAGTTACAAAACCACGGTGTTCAGGTAGCCACAGATTTTGTTTTTCCCTACAGAGCGACTTTTGATTTTGAGGTGTTTTTTGACACAGATAACTTGCCACAGACAAAATCAGCTGAGTCAAACTGTACACAGTATACAGCAAAACATATTCCTCTTTCTGTTTCTGTATGCAGTAATGTTCCCCATTTCACAGAACCAACCTGTTTTGTGAGTAAAGGTGACCCTCAAGAACTAGTGAACAACATGGTTAACTACCTAGAACGTATCTCCGAGGCCTCCTGCGCTCTTCTTTGTGAAGAATTTAAAGATGTGTTTGACCAGTTGACTGAGATCGAAGAGACACAACAACAAGAAACAGATAACCTCAACATCCCCGTAGAAAGACTCAGACAGAAATTATATGAGTATTTACAAGAACTGCCTGTCGTAGGTTTCAATTCTTCCCGCTACGATCTGAATGTGATCAAACCTTTTCTCATTGAAAAGTTTGTCAAAGACAAAACAGCCCATAACGATCTTCCAAAAGACGACAGTCAAACAGACCCTGTTTTTGAACCAGATGGTTTTGATACCGTGGGTGAAGAAGAAGAAGAAGAAGAAGAAGAAGAAGAAGAAGAAGAAGAAGAAGAAGACAAAGAAGTCAAAACAGAGGGAAAAAAGAAGGCCCCTAAAAGACCCCCTTTCAAGTTTGTTGTTAAACGAAACAACCAGTATATGTGTCTTTGTACAGACAAACTTCGGTTTCTCGACATCAACAATTTTCTTGCGCCAGGTTTTAGTTATTCCAAGTACCTCAAGGCGTTCGGTGTCGAAGAGCAAAAGGGTTTTTTCTGCTATGAATACGTCACTAGTCTAAGTACACTAGATGAAAGAGAACTCCCACCCCATGCAGCTTTTTTTAGTAAGCTCAAAAACTCAAATATTTCTGATACAGAGTACGCTTTTTGTCAGCGTGTGTGGACTGAAAACAAAATGATGACTTTGAAGGATTTTTTGGTGTGGTACAACAACCTAGACACAGGGCCGTTTCTGGTTGCTTTGCAGCATCAGATTAGTATGTACGCTAGTCTGCGAGTTGATTTGCTGAAAGACGGTATTTCTGTCCCCGGTGTGACACTGAAGTATCTGTTTGACACGTTGTCTTCAGATACCTACTTTTCACTTTTTAACGAAAAACAAAAAGACGTTCACGCACTTTTGCGAAAGAACATTGTCGGGGGTCCGTCTATTGTCTTTCACAGATACCACGAAAAAGACAAAACATACATTCGTGGTAATCAGGACAAACCGGTACAGTCTGTTCAGGGATTTGATGCAAATGCGCTGTATTTAGCTGCACTCATGCAAGACATGCCCACAGAGCACCCTGTCATTCGTAGAAAAGAAAACGCTTTTAAAGCGGAAAAAACAGATCCCTACGGTCAGCTAGCTCGGGAATGGTTGGAGTGGGTCATGGCATCAAAACAGATCCATCTCCAACATAAGTTTAACGCGAAAGAGAAGGCCCTTGGTCGAAAAAAGATTAGAGTTGATGGTTGGGATGCCACAAATCAAATTTGCTATCAGTTTCACGGATGTTTGTTCCACGGGCATGACTGTTCTGTGACCGCCGGTAAAACGTCTAACCCTGTCACCGAAAAAACACTAGTTGAACTCAGAGAACATACAACCAACATCACCAAATACCTACGTGAGGAAGTGGGTGTGACTGTCGTCGAAAAATGGGAGTGTGAATGGCACGCAGACAAAAAACAAAACACCTCCATTCAGACTTTTCTACAAGGTCGTTTTCCGACACTTAAACCCTTCCGCCATCCTTCTACCATCACAGATCAAACTGTCTTAGACGCGGTGCAAAACAAAACTTTGTTCGGGTTGGTACAGTGTGATATTTATGTACCTGATCATCTAAAAGAACATTTCAGTGAAATGCAGCCTATTTTCAAAAATGAGTCTGTCAGTCGAGAACAGATCGGGGATTTTATGAAAGACTACGCTGAAAAACACAAGCTCTTAGCTCAACCACGCCGTACACTTGTTGGGAGTTATCACGGTGAACAAATTCTGCTAGCCACACCCCTCTTGTTTTGGTACGTGCAGCACGGGTTGGTTGTTAAAAACATCACGCTGATCGTGGAGTATCAACCCAAAACCTGTTTCCGTCAGTTTGGTGACAGCGTTTCAAACGCAAGACGAGCAGGGGACCAAGACCCATCAAAAGCTATCTTAGCCGAAACTTTCAAACTGCTCGGTAACTCAGCCTACGGGAAAACCTTAACTAACGTGGCCAACCATCGTGATATTCATTACGTTTTGTCTGATGAGGCCTCAAAACTGATCAACAATGGTCGTTTTCAAAAACTAACAGAAGTAACAGATTCTGTCACTGAAGTAGAGATGGCTAAAAAAAAAATCAACTGGTCACTCCCCTCTCAGATTGGTTACTTTGTTTACCAGTACGCTAAACTACGCATGTTGGAGTTTCATTTTGATTTTCTAGATAAGTTTGTGTCCAGAGCCGACTACCAGCTTTTGGAAATGGATACAGATTCTCTATACATGGCGCTTAGCGCTTCAACGTTAGAAGAGGTAGTTCGTCCTGAACTACGAGAGCAGTTTTACCAAGTGTATAACCAATGGTTCCCTGCACAAGCCTGTGACCAACACGAGGCAGCCTTCCAAAACACCCGTTTAGCTAACGCCCCATGGGACCCGACTCTCTGTCAGGCCTGTACAGCGCGTGTCCACTATGACAAACGAACACCCGGTCTCTTTAAAACCGAATACCAAGGAAATGCGTTTATTGGTTTGTGTTCTAAAACCTACTTTTGCGAGGGAGACAGTGGAAGTAAATTTAGTTCAAAAGGTTTGAACAAAAACCAAAACAAACTGACAAAAGAGTCTTACCAACAGGTGCTTCTAACGCAAGAAAGTGGTGGTGGTACAAACACTGGTTTCAAGACAGACGGAAAGTCTATGTTCACCTATTCCCAAACCAGAAAGTCACTCTCGTTTTTCTACATCAAGCGTGTGATCGCTTCTGATGGGGTTTCAACCCTGCCTACACCCGTCTAACGGGTCTCTTTCTTTTTTGACTGTGATACCCCTCTAATGGGTCTCTTTCTTTTTTTGACTGTGATACCGCCGCCTGTGATATGGTTAACATTCCAATGCCAAACAACTTTGTCGTTTTTGTAAATAAATTTGATAAGACATGTTTTGCTTCTGTAAATAATGCTCGTATTGTTTAATCCCAAAAACCCCCAATGTGGCTTTGACATACCTTGTCAAAACGGTCCCAAGCCCGTGAAAACACAGAGGGAGGGTCAATTACTGAATTTTATTGGTGCTTACCCCAGCTGGAGTGGTCATTAGTACCGAGCAACAGGTACAGGCACATGAAATCACATGACAAAATATAAAACGCAATAAACCGTTTAAACGCAATATCTCCTTATCACTACTTAAACACAGGCACCTTAACCTATAACTTTATGCTGGTCCCTACCCTTGCGCATTGCGCATTGCGCAGGGGATGAGGCATACCTCTTTCCTACTACTAGCGAGTGAGTGATCGATAGCACATTTAGCGTTCTTCACTGGACTTTTATATCTTGTCGTGTGACCTCATCTGGGAAGCAGACAGTGTGTAGAAGCCCACGAACTTCCGTAATTATTCTTTTATTCGCCCTTGATGTTCGTCAGCACTATTTTCTTCTCCTGGAGGATTTTCCGCGTAGGCCTATACGTTGGTGAATCATTGTTTGGATGTCATTTAAAAAAAAACAACTTTTTAAGCCATTTGAGTATCTATATATATATACGACTTGTGTCTGTGTGTGTGTGTGTCTGTGTGTGTGTGTGTGTGTGTGTGTGTGTGTGTGTGTGTGTGTGTGTGTGTGTGTGTGTGTGTGTCCGCGATGCCAAGCCAAAGTTCTCGGTGGATCTTTTTCAAATTTGGAGACCGTATTCAGCTACACCCCGGACACAACCTCATCGATGAGATATTTCAACACGTGCTCTCGGCGCGCAGCGCTGAACCGATTTTGGTTTTTCTCTGTTTTTCTCTGGATCCATTCCCAGTAACTCTTCCTTATCTTTTCCAGTGTTTTCAGCGTTTATCTCCCTTCCTTCGTGTGGCGTCAATCCATATTCCCGTTACTACGTTACTATTTTTAGAATGTCACGATTGCACCCGTAAGTTGTCTTTACTGTAAAAGTGAAAAGGTCGAATCAATTTATAGCCACGCGAAAAATACACTGTCATCTATCTCTATATATCCCATGACCTCCCTTCTTTGTCTCTGTTACTTCAGTATGGGTATATATGTTGTATTTTTATAGCTCAATAAATACATCATGGACTCCAAAAAATATATGATAGTGCAGATTCCGATTTGGGCAAAGGACTACTTTCCTCCCGACCTTTGACCTCGCGCCGAACAATGTGACACATTTGTATGAAGTTCTAAAATCGTATTGCACGGCTCAGAAAACCATATCAGTTGCACGCAAAAATGAATCTCAGAACTGATCTGATGTATGAGATGCAATAAGCAAAAGTTTCTTTCATTATGAAAGCAATGCAGGTCGAAAAAAACGAACATTCAACTTACAAGATAACCAGATGCTAGCGAACCAAAACAAAAACACGAGTACCCTCCCCTTGCATCGTTAGCAGACGACTTTTGAGAATCTGTCGGTAGTGTGTTTTGGTGTGCGCCTTCAGCTATCAAACATCGGCTGTTTCACGTGTTTTGCGAGCAAGTCTACTCTTTTGCCTGGCTCTGCAGTAAGTCCACATATTTTTCCGTAATCCAGTCATATTCCTTCAAAATGCAATCAATCGGCGGTGACAGACGTGTCGGTCGCGTTTTCCTCACACCCATACCAGTTTAAGTTCATCCATGCAAACACACTCGCAAAACAGTTTATCACGTAGATACATTTCAAATAGGGAGCAAATGGTTAAATCTAAACCTACATATTTGTTCCCTAAAATTTGCTTCTCTGTCAATAAGCCTAATTACACACGTTCGAGAAAAACAACGTGGAATCAATTCTGAATCGAGTAAGCCAAATGGGTCCCAAACCCGTTTCGCCCGTTCTGCCGACCTGAAACGCAAAACAAAAGAATTGTGCGCTTCAACTAAATTAATTTCTATTCGACTTCATTACTTTCTTGCAACTTATGAACCTTTACTTAAAGCTTTTAAATGGTCTGAAAGTAGTGTTACCGCGTACTTATCGATGCACTCATTCGTTTTATTTTTTCAGCGACGGTCACTTAGTTTAAGGTTGCAAAAGGGCTAAGTCTCGCTGGCAACAGTTTTACCCTGCACAGATCGCAACAGTGCCGCTAGTAGTCTACACTTTGTGTTTGATGGTAGAATGGGATATACAGATTACAACACTCGTGGTTTTTTATATGGCTTGTATTTCAGTCAAGACCCAGCGGGAATATCAATCGAGAGCCACTCGCCAGAGGCTCGTGTCTCCCGATGATATTCATCCGCTGGGTCTTGACT
>NW_027126256.1:40000-41644 GCF_037325665.1 Littorina saxatilis | reverse complement strand
CAGTACCACAAAAAAAAGCATACTTAGAATCACCAACAAAATGTAAGTTTATAGTGGTGAGAAAAAACAAGCATAAACATGACAATACATGTATCTTTTGGCGAGACTTTTGAACATATTGATCTTTAAAATAAGTGTAACCGAGTGCCGAAACACTACGATCACCTCGGGAAGCGAAGTGCAATCAAACAGGATTGAAAATGTTAGGGCTAATTTCTTAGCCCTATAAAAACTGTTATGCAAACCCGAAGGTTTCCATGAACATACAGAAAATCGTAAACCACCAGACCCCATCACAAACAGAATTCCACAATCCACGGGTGTTGACTTAAAGGCCAACAACTCGGGTGCAGAGTCTGCTGTGAAAGGAGCGGTAGCCTCCCCTGTCACATAAGCACACACAGAAACACATACACCTCCACGTCCCCCCACCCCCTAACCCTCCCCCCACCTTGTACTGTTTTATAACCCTCGCCTGCAGCAACAATTTCAAGCAATGAAACTATATACGGTAACCAACATTTTGTTCATTATTTTTATGGGTAATAAAATAACTGTTGTAGGTCATAAAAAGTATGACATTTGTCATATCTATGAGGTTTGCAGATTCACTTCTTGTTTCATTTCTGTCCTACAAAACGCACGGTCCAAAAAGAGCGGATTTGTTGCGAAGTTGGCAGCGCACTGGCTTGGAAACTAATTCTTCGCTATCGACAAGGGTTCGAATCCGGGTTCGGCGTGGAATATTGCGGACTCTTTGGGGTGTCCGATTATCCCTGTGTACGAGCATGAGCACGATACAAACTGAATTCAAAAGATCACAGCACAAGTCTACGTGCGTGGAAAACAAAAGTGCACGCATGCATAAACAACAGTAAAGTCATTAATCCGAACGGTTCAGCAACTGTGGGACATTCTTTTTTCTGCATACAGAGACGAGCGAAAAGTGTGTGAGTGTCTTGGTGTGTGTGTGTGTGTGTGTGTGTGTGTGTGTGTGTGTGTGTGTGCCTTGCGTGCGTGCGTGTGTGCGCACTTTTGTGTGAATGCGTGTGTGTGTGTACGTACGTGTGTATATGTGTGTGTTTGGGTAAGCGTATGTTCGTCTCAGTGAGTGTTGGTTTAATAGGCGTAGAAAGAGAGGGGCGGGGGGGGGGGGGGGGGGAGGGGGGGGTAGGGGGGGGGGTGACGGAGGAAGGGGTAGGATTACGGTTGCACAAGTCAACTCAAAAGCCAGGTGTAAGCTAAGTCACGCCTGTCGAAGACTCCACCCCCTTTCCACCCGTTCTGTCCGTAACTGGGTATAAAAGTACATGTGCATAAATATAGCTTCCATTCCTGGAGGGTGCATGGGTATAAGTCGGGTTCATAATCAGACTTGAAACATTTCTTCCATAGGTCATATTTGTTCTGTGGTCTGGGGTGCTAAAATAAAACCCGAACAGGTTCTTGCACATTCAGTCAAAGATTTCACATGAAGGCCTGTGCAGATCTTCTGCGGTAAATATGCTCGTGAGACAGAGAACAAAACGAGCACCAATCTTTATTTCAGAGGTTAATGGAATAAGCATTGTCGTACTTTTTCTGCATCCAGCCCTTGCCCAAACGAAGGGGAAGTTTGTTTTCGAAACATATACACAATTAACA
>NW_027126256.1:30000-35000 GCF_037325665.1 Littorina saxatilis | reverse complement strand
GGGTGGGTGTAGTCTGTCTCAATACAGAGCCAGTGTGGGAAGTTATCTCCCTGTTGCGTCAGCGCTATCTGTGTATAAACTATCTTTTCTTAACAAGGGAAATATCCAGTCGCTTATGATTATTCTCGTTCGTGGTAGTGCCGGCTTGTCTCTTGCGTTGTTTTTGTTTTTATTTCCTGCCCGGAAGCTTACTCGTAACGACCCAATGTGTTGTTACGACATTGCTGTGAACTTTGCTGGTTCGATGTGGAAATATGCCACCTCACTCATTTTTTGTGCTGATTCTGTGAATTTTACATCTCAAACCATATCTATTGCAATTTGCTGATTGTTGTTTATGTGTGGTGATATCCATCCTAATCCTGGACCAAGCACAACCCGAGGGGATGGGATCTCTATTGTTCATGTAAACACTCGCAGTCTTCAAAGACACCGTTCCTTGAGGCCGAATTGGGGAAGTTTGATATAATAACTGTATCTGAGACCTGGCTGTCGGACAAAGTTGACCAAGACTGCATCTGCTTAAAAGGTTACCACCCTCCAGTTAGACGTGATAGGCCCGGGGATTCCCACGGCGGCGTAGCCGTTTATGTAAATAGTAATTTGATTTGCAAACCGAGGATCGACTTGTGTATACCTGATTTGGAAGCGATCTGGATTGAGACTAAGTTGGGTCAAGATACTCTTCTCGTTGGTGTGTTTTATAGACCACCGAGTGCAACCGTCGACCATTGGCTTCTTATCAACGATTCCGTTCAACTTGCCATGAATACCCCACATAAGTTTATTATCTTTGGTGATCTCAACGCTGATTGTACTGTTAACCCCCCGTTTCATCTGCGGGAATTAATGAACACAAACAGTTTATCTCAGTTGATATCAGAACCCACTCGAATAACCGATACCTCGTCAACTATAATTGATCTGGTATTAACTCCGTGTCCTAACTTGGTAAAAAGAGTTGGTGTTCTACCACCTGTATGCAGTGACCACTCGTGTCCTTTTGTATATTTGAATTATGACTTACCGTCGGGTGGTTCATTCAAACGAACACTATATAATTATTCCAAAATCGATGTTGACAAGTTGTTGCAAGATATGGAAAGTGTAGATTGGAATAATATAGTCAATTTAGAATCCATTGATGACGCCGCTGAAATGTTTTCCGATAAGTTAATGATGATAGCTAAAGAATGTATGCCTGTAAAGGTAGTGACAATGAACGAACACGATGCTGTATGGATCACCGAGGAAATCAAAAAGTTGATTAGGAAAAAGCAATATATTCACGCATTAGCCAAACGTCTGGATACTGTATGGTGCTGGTCTCTTTTCCGACGGTTGAGAAATAATTTGACTGATGTTATAAGAAAAAGGAAAGAAGAGCACATTAGGGAACTAGAAAATAGAATATTGTCACCTCATAATTTTGGCAATAAAGACTGGTGGAAGGTAGTCAACTCTTTTTTGAAAAAGAAAGGAATGAGTACAAATGAGATTCCGCCGATTGAAAGCAATGGAATTGTGTATTACTCTGCAGAGGACAAAGCCGAGATTTTTAATGAAGCATTTCTACGACAGTCGCATATACAAGGTCATGATGATGACGTTCCACCAGTTGAAGAAGAGCCCATCTCCATTAGTCCTCTCGTGATAACTACCGAAATGGTGTACGCTGTTCTAAACAACCTCGATGTTAGGAAAGCAGTAGGTCCTGATTTGGTTCACAATAAACTTCTTAAACTTGCTGCTTGTATTATTTCAAATCCGCTTGCAACCCTTTTCCAGAGATCGTTGGCTGAGGGAAAGTTTCCGAAAATTTGGAAAGTAGCTCATGTGAATCCCATTTATAAGAAAGGTGAAAAAGAACACTGCAGTAACTATCGTCCGATCTCATTACTCAGTTGCATTGGAAAAGTATTGGAAAAATGTGTTCAAGCCCATGTTTTTCGATATCTCACAGAGAATGATTTATTAACGGCTTCTCAGTCAGGGTTTATTCCTGGTGATTCAACTAGCTTTCAGTTGTTGAGTATGTATGACGATTTTTGTCAATCCTTAGATAAGCAGTTGACGACTCAGGCTGTTTTCTGTGATATATCAAAAGCCTTCGACAGAGTGTGGCACAAGGGTTTGTTGCATAAATTATATGCTATAGGCATAAGAGGTGTTTTATTAAAATGGTTTGAAGATTATTTGACAGGCAGGTTACAAGCCGTTGTTATCCAAGGCAGGAAATCGACATACGGACGTGTTTGTTCAGGTGTTCCCCAAGGTTCTGTTCTGGGGCCCTTGTTGTTCCTTGTGTACATTAACGATATTGTCATTAATATCGAATCTGTCATTAAACTTTTTGCTGATGATACCAGTTTGTATTTATCTCTAAATGATGCAAACACGCGGACACAGATCTTAAATGCAGACTTAGCCAAAATTGCACACTGGGCGGAAAAATGGAAAGTTAATTTCAATAATTTAAAAACAGATTTGATGACCTTTCCTGGAAATAGAATGCCTGAAACCCTTCCTCTTGTATTTGATGGAACAGTTCTGAGAGAAAACCACGTTCACAAACATCTTGGTGTACTGATTCAGAGCGACTGCAAATGGGAATCACATGTTCAGTCAATTATATCTAAAGTACGTGTTCTTCTCTCATGTTTTCGGTCCTATAAGTATCGCCTTAGCCGAAAGGCACTTGAACTTATGTATAAATCTTTTATTATTCCCCATTTTGATTTTTCTGACGTCATTTGGGATAACTGTTCTGACAGATTAGCTACTTTATTAGAAAACTTGCATCTTGATGCCATAAGAACCATTATAGGTGCAGTTCGTGGCACGAGTCACCAAAAATTGTACGATGAATCAGGATTTACAACACTGAAGGAGAGGCGAAAAAGACACAAATTGATTTTGTATTTCAAATTAGTTAATGCACGCGTGCCACCATACTTACTAGAACGTCTGCCTCCTCTCGTTGCTTCTGTGAACCCTTACCATAGACGAAGACCACTTGACAGACAGACTCCCCACTCTCGAACTGAATTGTATAAAAAGTCATTTTTTCTGTCTTCGACTTCCCTGTGGAATGAGCTTCCAGATACTGTAAAACAACTTGATTCTATTGGGTTATTTAAAAAACGTATTAGTTCTGATGATTCTGTTGTTCCCTCGTATCTATACACATCTGATCGAAAATCAGAAATTATCCATTGCAGACTGAGATTGAGGATCAGCAATCTAAATAGTGATCTATTTGACAGACATTTAATTCCCGACCCGTCATGCATTTGTGGTTATCCTGTTGAAAATGCGGAGCACTATATTTTTCATTGCCCCTTATCTCTTCAAATACGTGAAGTCACCTTGTCAACACTGCCCAACTATGATTTGCTAACCGCTGATGATTTTCTGTATGGCAATAGAGACAAGTCAGACAGCGAAAATGCATTGATATTTGACCAGTTATTCAGGTTTATCTTATTAAGCAAACGTTTTGAATAATGAATGCATTTATCTCATCCACCATGTGCAGTACTGTTTACATTTCTTTGTTCTGGTAGTATTCTATTTTCAACCATGTGGAAGTCATTGTATGCGTGTGTGTGCGAGTGAGTGTGCGAGCGCGTGTGAGTACTGTTGTTAGTTTAGCATTGGTTTTTTTGTTTGTTGTTTTTTGTTGGTTTTGTTTTCACTTTTATTGTTACATGTTTGTCTACCATAATTTACCATTATTATTTTGACATTATTTCAAATTTGTTATATTAAAATCGTCCGCCAAATTTCATTTGCTTTTAAGAGTACGCTCATAAGCTTAGCTTGTTGTGCTCCATGTTCCTTATTTCATGTATGCGGTAATAGTACCAATGGAATTTACTGAATAAACTTGTTTAAACCAAAAAGAATAAAGAAAAGCGCGCTTTCCTTTGAAGCGGAAGGGCTACTGCGCTGTACTGGCTATTGTCAGGTCAAGCGATCAGCAGGGTAATTCTGTACCCTTTTTCACGTGATTGTGTCAGCGCTTTCTCTGCCGCGGGCTATCACAGTATCAGGAAAGCTATTATCTTGGTGAAAAAAAAATGCAGTGTGTTCAGTTTCTTTCTGTGAGTCCAACAGGTTGACTTGATGTATTTTCTCATCCTCTGGACAACAACAACAACAACAACAACAACAACAACAACACCAACAACAACAACAACAACAACAACAACAACAACAACAACAACAACAACAACAACAACAACATAAATGAATGAATGAATGAATGAATGAATGAATGAATGAAGTAATACATAAATAAATGAATAAATAGATAAATAAATAAACAAAATAAAAAAACTTCTCCAAAGCCTCGTGCGCGTGTGTCTGTATGTCAATGTGTGTATTTTTGTGGCTATGCCCAAAAAATAACAAGTCGCGTAAGGCGAAATTACAACATTTAGTCAAGCTGTCGAACTAACAGAATGAAACTGAACTCACTGCATTTTTACAGCAAGAGCGTATACTCGTAGCATCGTCAGTCCACCGCTCGATGCACAGGCAGTGAAATTGACAAGAAGAGCGGGGTAGTAGTTGCGCTGAGAAGGATAGCACGCTTTTCTTTATCTTTATTCTTTTTAACTTTCTGAGCGTGTTTTTAATCCAAACATATCACATCTATTATGTTTTTGGAATCAGGAACCCACAAGGAATAAGATGAAATTGTTTTTAAATCGATTTCGGAAATTTTATTTTAATAATAATTTTTATATTTTTAATTTTCAGAGCTTGTTTTTAATCCGAATAGAACATATTTATATGTTTTTGGAATCAAAAAATGATGAAGAATAAGATAAACGTAAATTTGAATCGTTTTAAAAAAAATTTTTTTTTTTACAATTTTCAGATTTTTAATGACCAAAGTCATTAATTAATTTTTAAGCCTACAAGCTGAAATGCAATACCAAACCCCGGCCTTCGTCGAAGATTGCGTTAACAAAATTTCAATCAATCTGATT
>NW_027126256.1:20000-25000 GCF_037325665.1 Littorina saxatilis | reverse complement strand
GAAATGTCGTCGATATCACTTTTGCACTGAGCTCAGTACATACATACATACATACATACATACATACATACATGATACATACATACATACATACATACATGTATACATGTATACATACACACATACACCACGACCCTCGTCTCGATTCCCCGTCTATGTTAAAATCTTTAGTCAAAACTTGACTGAATGTAAAAAAGCCAAAACTAGTCATGTTGTATGTCCCGAACGCCGGATGGCGAATCGCATCATTCGATCAGGAAAGACGGTGCCTTCAATACAAGCTGGTCAGACGCAAGGTATTTAACCCCGAGTTCCGAATAGACGGGCGACTTCAGGACATGTGGAACATGTGCGCTTTATGTGTGATAGCAAAGAGTTAAAGGCACAGTAAGCCTCCCGTAAACCATCACAGATACGGTCAGGCTTTACACACAGTACAAACACCCTTTCATTTAAACACTCACCGATTGAGAACATCCTAGGTGCCCTCCGTAAAGAGCGAACAATTTTCAAAGAATTTATTTTTGGTTTATCTTACCCCTGAGCCATCGTGAACCCGTGTGATCCAGTTTCCCTTTTTCACAATGTAGTCGTCAGTTAGTCATTTGAATGCGACTCGATGTGAGCTTATCTATAATAACACGTTTTTATGCACGAAACAAACGGCTGTGGTTGACAAGAACTCTAGCGATGGCTTTTGACTGTTGAGAGGAACGGCGATATGCATAAACCGTCGTCTGATACGACCCTTGTGTGACCCTGCTTCCGGGCTTTTCTTTTTTCAAACTTTCACAACTTCGAATTGTACTGATGAAAAAAGAATTCTTTTGTAAGAATGTTTGTGTAACAAGCTGTCAATTTATTATTTAGATTTTAAAAGTTAGGTCTAGCGCAAAAACGCACCACGGTCCAAAAACATTCTGATAATCATCGATCCACGGCTATGGCCAGTTTACATCGATAGAATGAGACCCGAAGGGAAGTAACTCATTTTTGACCTGAGTTCAGGATGGGTCCAAAAAGTGTTCGAGACAATCTGCAAATTTAATTCTTTATAAATTGCTGGCTCTTTACGTAGGGCACTTAGGATGTTCCCGTTTGGTGAGCGTTCAAATGGAAAGGTGTTTGTACTGTGTGTAAAAGCCTGACAGTATCTGTGATGGTTTACGGGAGGCTTACTGTCCGGGCGTGATTTCCGGTATTCAGAATATTCATAACAGCCGTCCAGCACCAAAACGAGGCGCCATTGTTGTTGAGGAACAAGTCCACGAAAATAAATTCTTTGAAAATGTTTCACGCTCGACAGAAAGCAGCCAGGATGTTCCCGTTCGGTGAGCGTTCAAATGGAAGTATGCTTGTACTGTATGTAGACGCTCGGGGAGCTCTGTGATGGTTTACGGGAGGCTTACTGTGCCTTTAAGGCGTTAGATCGTATAAATTCATGAAAAGAATTCAAAAACATTTTGAATGTTGGAACGTTGGCAGTCTAACTGTTTTTGGATTTGTATCATTCGTGAAAGAGAAAATCATACACAGAACACAAAACTGATGTTAAGGGAAAACAACATTTTACCGACGACCAAGGTGTTCATATTCGATAACCAGTTTCCCCCGAAATTGGCGCATGCTGCCTAAATGGCAGGGTAAAAACGGTCATACACGTAAAAATCCACTCGTGCTAAAAACATGAGTGAACGTGGGAGTCTAGGCCCATGAACGAAGAAGAAGAAGAAGAAGAAGAAGAAGAAGAAGAAGACAAACAGTGTAGTCTGTCGCAGTCTTTGTATCAATAAGGTATTGGCCGTGGGTTTTAGCCCTATTTCTGAGCTGGAGTGGCCGAGTGGTAAACGCACTTGCGCTCGGAAGCCAGAGGTTGCGAGTTCGACCCTGGGTCAGGGCGTTAGCAATTTTCTCCCCCCCTTTCCTAACCTAGGTGGTGGGTTCAAGTGCTAGTCTTTCGGATGAGACGAAAAACCGAGGTCCCTTCGTGTACACTACATTGGGGTGTGCACGTTAAAGATCCCACGATTGACAAAAGGGTCTTTCCTGGCAAAATTGTATTGGCATAGATAAAAATTTCCACCAAAATACCCGTGTGACTTGGAATAATAGGCCGTGAAAAGTAGGATATGCGCCGAAATGGCTGCGATCTGCTGGCCGATGTGAATGCGTGATGTATTGTGTAAAAACATTCCATCTCACACGGCATAAATAAATCCCTGCGCCTTGAATATGTGCGCGATATAAATTGCATAAAAATTTTTTTTAGAAATAAAAAATAAAAAATAAAAATCCCTGCGCTGAGAACTGTACCCACGGAATACGCAGACATGGACAGCGCTACCAGTTTTGACTCCAACACAATTTCGAACTTACCACCAAATAAAACTATTCTTGTTGAAACAAACGGCGCTTCTGCTTATTCTGCTTCGGACAGGACCCTTAGTTTTCGACCTAGCAAGGCTGCTAGTTTTGTCACGAACGTTTCTGTTCTTGACACACACGCTGGTTCTGCCTTTGTGATGAACAGTACGGCTAATTTGCACTCCAGCAATACTGCCAACGTCGTTACGAATAGCACTGTTCTGACAGACACACGTCGTGCATCCGATTCTGACGTCAACAGTACTTCTAACCTTCTTTCCAGCAGTGATGCTCGTGCTCTGTTGACTGGCACAGACAATACTTCTGATTCTGACGTCAACAGTATTCTTAACCTTCCTTCCAGCAGTGATGCTCGTGCTCTGTTGGCTGGCACAAACAATACTTCTGATTCTGACGTCAACAGTATTCTTAACCTTCCTTCCAGCAGTGATGCTCGTGCTCTGTTGGCTGGCACAAACAATACTTCTGATTCTGACGTCAACAGTATTCTTAACCTTCCTTCCAGCAGTGATGCTCGTGCTCTGTTGACTGGCACAGACAATACTTCTGATTCTGACGTCAACAGTATTGCTCATTCTGATCCCAGCAATCCTGATGTTGTGACGCAAACCACAGAACTGTTGAAAACGAAAGATGCTGCCAGTTTGGATGGTAGTTATAACACTGCTACTTTTGTTACAAACACTATGACCTTTGACCAAAACAAACGCGAACTTTGTTACAGACACAGCGACCTTTGATAAAAACACTGCGACCTTTGACACAAAAACTGCGACCTTTGTTACAAACACTGCGACCTTTGTTACAAAAGCTGCGACCTTTGACACAAATACTGCGACCTTTGATAAAAACACTGCGACCTTTGATACAAACACTGCGACCTTTGATAAAAACACTGCGACCTTTGATAAAAACACTACGACCTTTGATACAGACACTGCGACCTTTGATAAAAACACTGCGACCTTTGATAAAAATACTGCGACCCTCGACACAAATACTGCGACCTTTGATACAAATACTGCGACCTTTGACACAAATACTGCGACCTTTGACACAGACACTGCGATCTTTGATACAAATACTGCGACCTTTGACACAGACACTGCGACCTTTGATAAAAACACTGCGACCTTTGATAAAAAATACTGCGACCCTCGACACAAATACTGTGACCTTTGATACAAATATTGCGACCTTTGACACAAACACTGCGACCTTTGATACAAATACTGCGACCTTTGACACAAACACTGCGACCTTTGATACAAATACTGCAACCTTTGACACAGACACCAGGGCCAATGATACAGACGATCGTATCATTGACGCCAACCGCGCTAGGCTCATAGCGCAAGCCTTAGCACGCACGCACGCACGCACGCACGCACGCACGCACGCACGCACACACCTTAGCACCGCTTGCGACGTCAAATATAATGGAGTTTTACGTCATTCCCGTTCTTGCCGAGATGGGTGTGTGTGGAAACATATTAGCTCTGCTAGTGTGGACCAAAGAGCAAACCTTCAACGCAAGCACCTTTCTCATCAAGTGTCTGGCTGTTTCAGACTCAGTTGTGTTTCTGTTTGGTCAAAGTGTGCTCGGTGAATTATTGGGCCGCCCGACTCTCTCCCAGTGGTGCTGACCGGCTTGACAGTCTACTCCTTCTGTCGTGTCATCTCAGTCAACACCACACTGGCCATCGTCTTCAGCCGCTGGCTGGCCGTCTCCTGGCCTTTTCGAGTTCACACGCTTCTAACCAAGAGACGGACGTTGTGGAGCTAGGGCTTACTGCTTGCGTTGAGCGTGCTGATGGCGACTGTAGACTCGCTGCTTTTGTGGGGCGTGATTCCAGGGGTGGTCGACGGCCTGCTCATCGCTGACATGAACGCCTACATGGCGCTGAGGTTCACTCTCCAAGGCGTGGGCCTGGTTGTTCCCATTCTTCTGCTCGTGCTGCTCAACGTCAGTCTGGTCTGCGTCCTGTGCCGACAGCGTGGCGCGGGCTCCGATCTGGGTCAGCGCAGCGTGGAGGCACGTGAATCACGTGCGAACCGCGTGCTGCCCGCCGTCATCTGTCTGAGTGTTACCACCGTGCTGTCCTACCCGCTGGGCCTCGTGTCTGACAGCCTGGTTCTTGTCACCAAGCAGGTCCTGGCCAACGCGTGCGGCTTGTACTGCTACCTGCTGTTCTACAGGGCCAGCGACTTCTTGGAGACCTTCAACTCCTCCGTCAACGTCGTGTACTACCTGCTCTTCGCCTCGCACTTCAGGCACCTGCTGCGTCTCCGCTTTTCGTTTTGCCGCCAATGTCAGACAGTTGAGTAAACGTGGAATCTTTTTGCCGCCAATGTCAGACGAATGAGTAAACGGATATCCGTTCGAGTTGAACAGGAACCACGTGTAGTTTTGTTGTTGTAAATATATTCGATGTTGTACGATTTCCGTATTCCGATTTCGTTTTGCCACCAATGCCAGACAACTGAGTAAGCGGGAAATCGTTTTGACAATGGAGTAAACTAGGAATCGTGTTGCTACCAATGTCAGACGTCTAAAAACGCAGACAAGAAGCTATTCCTGTTGTTAACACAAGTATATAATTTTTGCTCCAATT
>NW_027126256.1:5000-15000 GCF_037325665.1 Littorina saxatilis | reverse complement strand
GGGGCGGACGCCTTACCACTAGTCCAACCGTGCCGGTCTGTGCCTTGGTAAGAAATCAAACTTGAAGTACAAGCACAAAAAGACATCGTTGTAAAAAGGCGAAGGTAAACTATTCATGCCTCAGGGTATCAAAAGACATAATAACCAGTCGTATCACACAATCAGACCTTGGACAGTAGGCTATAGCATGGATTACTCACAGCTTCTGAAACAACAACCTTTGTTTTCTGTGCCTGAGGCTTATGTTTTGGTTTGGTTTTGATTTTGTAAAATGCACGCCCTTTCTCAAATGTATAATCCGTTGCAAACCAAACAAACAAACAAAATCACAAACAAACAAACAAATAAACAAACAAACAAACAAACAAACAAACAAACAAACAAACAAGCAAACAAAAACAAACAAACAAACAGTTTTCTGGAGAATCTGGAATTACGAAGTCTAAATGACATTAGACGTATTGTAATTCAGACACACTTGCAATGATTTACTCAAATTTTCTCAATTAATTAAATGAATATGAACAGGGGAACGAACATAAATGCGTGTATGCCCCTGTACGCTAAATTCTATGTCTGTGTCTGTGTCTGCCTGGGTATGTGTTTGTGTTTACGTTATCATTTACCGTTTTACAAATTATATCCTTTTTAATTAGTTAAGTAATTTATTTATTCATGAATGTATGCATTAACTTATTCAGTGAATCAAATAATTTAACACATTATTTTCTGAATCACACACTGTCTTATGAGTCATACACTGAAAGAAAAACAACACAAAATGTTGATGGGGAGTGTCCATTTAAACGCAGGTGTTACAATATGGTATGACAAGATCAGTGAGTATTTAAATGCCTCAAGACACCGAGCACTGTCCTATTATCAAGACCAGCAATCGAAAGGAGAACTTTTTGGGCTTAGTTTTCGTGACTTTGGCTACCAAATACACTCTTTGTACAGAATCAAAACCCAGAAAGGTATGACAAAACAAAGCGTTACGTTCACAAAATGTATCGATCCAGCGGTCTTTTCAGTGCACAGACAAACACTAATCACACAGAACTTATCTTGAAACAATGTTCGGGCGCTTGCAGGGAAGACACAAGCGAATTTTTTTTTCACTCTTTGTACAGTCAAAGCTGTCCATAATGACCCCCCGAGGGGGACCGACCATACGTGGTCGTTATCGACAGGTGGTCGCTATGGAAAGGTGAATTATACAGAAGAAAAACTCGGCTGGGGTCCTTGGGAGAGGTCGTTGTGGGCAGGTGGCCGCTTTCGAGAGGTGGTCACAAGGAGAGGCTCGACTGTGGTTTTTGTGTGAAACGCGCGCGCTCTTTCGTGTCCATGGCGTTTTCGCCGTTTTTTTGTTTTTTTTCTCTCATTTTTTTCCCCTGCTACTGAATTGGTCAGTCGGAAATTTGTTTGCTATTCGGTGAAGAAGGGTCGCTATTCAGAGTAACCACCGCCAGCAGATCAGCAGTCCCGTAATGTAGTAGTTCCCTATAGAAACAGGATTAAGGGATTAAACAGATCTCATGTACATTTGCATGTAAATTGATCGCCGAATGAATGCGGATGCCAGCAAAGTACCTGACCGCGACATTGTGATTTATAATAGGGCTAAAGTAAGTTGATACGGCAATAAAATGACTTTTGTATTTCAATAGAATTTAGCAACACGGTACGCGGTGCTTTGCGATTGCCAATCAGGTTGACAGTGTCATGACTTCTAGTCAATATGATTTCCAAACTGCCCCCATAAATTGTATCAACTGAAAGGGCACCTATCCCCTGCCCGGTTCGAATATTTAAGGGATGCAAATATGTACATAACAGATCAACGTTGTGAAAGAAATAACTGAAAGCCAGCACTGTGCCATCTCAACTTTTGTGAAAACTTGATATGACGTCTTGATAAAAATGTATCCAAAACACAAAAAGATAACTTCTGGGGATATCATATGGAAATATGTGTATGTAACGTTTCATGACGATATGTCCGCTCTGCTCATACGCACACACGCACACACTTACACCAGCACCCTCGTATCGATTCTCTATTAATCTGAAAACATTCAGTTAAAACTTGACTAAATTTAAAAAGAAAGAAATAATAATAATAATAATAATAATAATAATAATAATAATAATAATAATAATAATAATAATTGTCAGTAAGTACTGGTGTCACATGACTGATGTGAACCAGTTGATTGGCTAATGGCGATGCGCTTAAATCTGTTAGCGCACTCCTGGAGTGCGCTAACTTTTCCACAGAGCGTATTCTTACACCCTTTGCCAAAGCGAGACTGTACTCTCATCCTCAGAATTAATTAATGACATGTAGCTTATATTCTCCACAATACCAATGATTATGACCATAAATGTCCTGCTTTTCAATTAAAGCAGAAGTGTTTTTTTTCTGACAGATTGCATGCGCCTGTGCCGCCCACAGTTGCACTGATCTAAAAATAGAACCCGCTGTGTCTAATTTTTTAGTTTCGACTTGCGAAGATTCCTCTCATAATTATGCCATGTTGGTGGCATGTACCTTATTATCCACATTACCAAATGATGAGTTAGTATACAATTCCCAGCAGCTAACAGAAAACACAAGTGTTATTCCGATAACGTCGCAGCTAGATCAGCACGTAGCAGACTACACTGAAATACGACTGCATCTGTTCAGTAAATGAATGCTTTCCGTTTATTTTAAGGCAAGAACAATCGGAATCGAAAACGTGTAGGGTTTAGAACGTTCTTAACACATATAAGACTTATTACCAGCATTCTTTATGTGTGCAGACTCAGTGCAACGGGACGAGCAATTTTTGTTTTTGAAATGAGACTCAGTGCAATAGCCTAGCAGACGACATAAATCCCGCTCAGCAAATAAACATGTTAGGCAAATGTGAACGATAAAACGATGGGGATATAATACGTGTAGGGTTCAGAGCATTCTTACCGTTCATATTTAGTACCAGACTCCCCGATGAGGGAAGATACCACACGAAAAACATGCCACGTTTATTTTGAAAATGGGCTTTCCGTCGACCTTGGCAAGGGGCACAACTCTGCACAGTCAATCTGTCGAAGCTCGATGAAGGTTTCGAACCGCAAATAACTGAAAGCACAGTCCTTTCTCCGAGTTCAAATGAGAGAAAGATCATCACTGTTTAGCTTAACGCTACACTGGAATTTACCAGCAGAAATTAAAACAAGAGTTTGCGTGTGATGAAAGCACAACACACGAGACAGCCCACACAAAAGTAGATCTTCTATACGACCTGACCACACAGTTATGCCTATTCAAATGCGCGTAGCAAAATGTGCGTGTTGTATCTTCTTTTTTCTCTGGCGGTACCGACAATATCGTTATTGAAACAATCCCAGTGCACTAAGGGATTTATAGAGCAAATCTCGAAAATAATTATTGAACTCAGCGCTATGCGCTTCGTTCAATAATGAATTTTCTCGATTTGCTCTATAAATCCCTTAGTGCACTGGGATGTCTCAATAACTTAAATAATAATAATAACGGGCATTTATAAAGCGCCTTATCAGAAGTTCAAAGCGCGTGACAACAATACATGTATACAAAAATCATACAATCACTGTCAGATTCAAACAACACATCATGCACATCTCACATCCCCAGACTCTATACTAAGGAACTATCCGTAGTGTTGTTGGAACAAGTGAGTTTTCAAATTGGACTTAAAAGATGAAATGGATGGAGAGTGACGTAATTGAAAGGGGAGTGAATTCCATAACTGAGGTCCATAGTACGAAAACGTGCGGAAGCCATGAGCCTTACGTTTAAAGCGACCTTGACGGAGAAGTCGAGCATCATCAGAAGAACGAAGGGTGCGAGAGGGAGTGTAGAGGGAGACCAGTTCAGAAAGATAGGCAGGTGCCGATTCAGAGATGATATTGTAGCAGAAGCAGGCAGCTTTATACCTAATACGTTCAGATACAGGAAGCCAGTGAAGTTCTTTCATGAGAGGAGTGCAGGGTTGTCGATGCTGTGCTCTGAAAATGAGACGTGCAGCAGAGTGTTGTACTTTTTGCAAGGGTTGGAGAGTGGAGTCAGGGCAGCCTATGAGAAGGGAGTTGCAGTAATCTAATCTGGACAGAATGCAGGACGTAACGAGAGTTTTAGTGGCATCAACAGTGAGAAATTTTCTTATGGAACCTATTCTTCTGATCTCAAAGTAGCATGTCTGACAGACTTTTTTGATGTGTTGTTTCATTGAGAGGTGGGAGTCCATGATGAACCCAAGATTCCTAGCACTATCAGAGAGAGAAATGTCACTAGAACCTACTGTAATGGAGGCTGGAAGGGAAGTGGTCGAAGAGGAAGCTCCAGAGAAAAGAAGAAATTCAGTCTTGTCGTCATTTAACTTGAGCATATTGTTTGTCATCCATGATTTAATATCTGAAGTGCAGTTTTGGAGAGTGTGCGTCACCGCTTGGATTTCTGTAGGCTTGCATGCTTGTTGGAGTTGTGTGTCGTCTGCAAAGAGGTAGTGATTGACTGCGTGTTGCTTGATGACGGCAGAGAGAGGAGTGGTGTATAGTACAAATAAAACTGGGCCTAGAACTGATCCCTGGGGAACGCCGAAACAGAGAGGAGATGGAGGAGATGAGAGATTATTGACAGACACATACTGACTACGGCCCTGTAGATATGAACTAAACCAGTGAAGAGCGGTAGAGTGAATGCCAAAAACAGATTCGAGACGAGAGAGCAGAACAGAGTGATCGATCGTATCGAACGCAGCTGAGTTATCCAAGAGAAGCAGAACTGATAGGTCATCATTATCCAGAGCAGAAAGAATGTCATTCACAACACGAAGCAAAACAGTCTCGGTGCTGTGGCCAGCCCTATACGCTGACTGAAGAGGGTTGCAGAGGTTGTTGGTTTCAAGGTGGGAGAGAAGCTGACTAAGCACTACTTTTTCCAGAATTTTAGAAATGAATGGCAAGTTGGAAACAGGCCTATAGTTTTTCAACTGATTTTTATCCAGAGATGGTTTCTTGATCAAAGGTTTAACTACTGCAGTTTTCAAGTCCATTGGCACAGTGCCAGAAGTGAGAGAAGAGTTGATTATGTTGGTTATGATGGGAAGAAAAAGGTCAAGGTTTTCATAAAACAAGTTGGTGGGGATGGGGTCTAGCTCACAAGACTTTGGCACTGTGTTCTTCAAGATCTTCAAAACAAACTGCTCAGATACAGGAGTGAAGCTATCCAACAAAGAACCAGAGAATTGTGAAGCCGGAGGCGAAGCCACTGGTGGAGAAAAGCTATTTCTGATGGTTTCGATCTTCTCAGTGAAGTAGTCAGAAAATACGGTTGGCAGGTCCTTAGAGTCATGGGTGGTGGGGAGGCTGGAAACCGTCTGTTTGCCAAGCAGAGAATTGAAATTTTGAAAAAGTTCTTTGCATGTTCTTCTTCCCTTTTATCTGGGCAGAGAAGAAAGCAGTTTTAGCGCCTTCAACTAAGTCATTTACTTTGCGTTTGATGGTTTCAAAAATCTCTTTGTGAACAGTGAGTTTGGATTTAAGCCAGCACCTCTCCGCCTGACGACGTTCACGTTTCAGTTTGCCAAACTGCTCAGAGATGCTACTGAACCACGGGTTGGATTTCCGCTGACGAACCGTGTGTTGGCAGAGAGGGGCGTGCCTATCAAGAATTGAGCGCAACGTCTGGTTATATTCAGTGACAGAGCAATCTTGAGATAAACCAGCTACATCATGTCTAAAAGACTCCTTATCAATCTTCTTGATGCTACGAAAAGTTATTGTTACAGGGGCAGACACAGGCTTTGGAACATTTAGACGACATAATACGGCGTTGTGGTCAGACTTAAGGTCGTGACTGACAAAACATGAACTGACAATGGCATCAGAAGGGCGATGAATGACTAAATCTAACATGTGACCATGCTTATGAGTCGGAGAGTCAACAGACTGGTGAACACTGAACATGCCGAACAAATCTGAGAGTTTCTTGGTGTTGGAGTCATCAGCATTTTCAAAATGAAAATTAAAGTCACCCATCACAAGAGTCTTCCCAATAAAGGAGAACAAAAACGAACACACGAGAGCGGGATTTTGCCGAGTAGCTGGCTACAAGCCTCTGAGATTTTTCAAATCGCAGTTAAACATGGCTCCGCGCTAAGTACGAAATAATTCAGAATAGACAGCTATTATACAGTGTTTGCGTTCTTATTCTTGAAGAAACACTCAAATCATGTAGTCCAGAGCGTTCCATGACTTCTACATAAGTCATAAAGTTAGCGAAATTGCGAGGAAGAAAACAGAATCAAAGTCCGTCAACTTGTGTGAAGTCACACGCTTTGCAGTCGCTAGCAGAGGGCGTCACCGCCTCGCCTATTCTGATTGGTTAAACCCTCACTTTCTTTCTTACTGGTTTGTGTGTGGGGGGAGGGGTGTGTGTGTGTGTGTGTGTGTGTGTGTGTGTGTGTGTGTGTGTGTGATAGTTTTTTTATGTGTGATTCTTGGATATCCCTATTTTTTGTGCTTCTCATTTTGATGTACTATTTTAATATATTGCTATTTCATATGTTACGTGGATTTCCATTGGTCAATTGGGCAAAACTGAGCTCAGTGCAAAAGTGATATCGACGACATTTCCGTCGATATCAGTTTTGATATTGACGACCTCTTTATTGCTTCCCCACTTCAAAAACAAAAACACCTAAATTTAAAAACAAGCAAATATATATGAAAATGTAATTATCCCAGAATTTAGTTGAGCAAGTGACTAAAGACTTTTTGAAAGGAAAGACATTTTAAAATACTGAAAAGTACAAGAAAAGAGTGAACAAAAAGAAATAATAATCAGAGGGAGGGATATGGAACAGCCAAAACTGAGATGAATACTTTTGTAATTTCTTTACAGTAAATATAAAATGTCCAGAGAATTAGCAATATATCTAACATTGACTGACTGTGTGATGATATCTTCTGCTATTGGTCTGTTTCGACAGTGATATCAAAATCTCGACCTCAGGTCTCGATTTTGATATCACTGTCTCAACAGACCATAGCAGAAGATATCATCACACAGTCCGTCAATATTGGGTAATATTGCTATTTCATATGTTACGTGGATTTCCATTGGTCAATTGGGCAAAACTGAGCTCAGTGCAAAAGTGATATCGACGACATTTCCGTCGATATCAGTTTTGATATTGACGACCTCTTTATTGCTTCCCCACTTCAAAAACAAAAACACCTAAATTTAAAAACAAGCAAATATATATGAAAATGTAATTATCCCAGAATTTAGTTGAGCAAGTGACTAAAGACTTTTTGAAAGGAAAGACATTTTAAAATACTGAAAAGTACAAGAAAAGAGTGAACAAAAAGAAATAATAATCAGAGGGAGGGATATGGAACAGCCAAAACTGAGATGAATACTTTTGTAATTTCTTTACAGTAAATATAAAATGTCCAGAGAATTAGCAATATATCTAACATTGACTGACTGTGTGATGATATCTTCTGCTATTGGTCTGTTTCGACAGTGATATCAAAATCTCGACCTCAGGTCTCGATTTTGATATCACTGTCTCAACAGACCATAGCAGAAGATATCATCACACAGTCCGTCAATATTGGGTAGAATTATTATTGATTTACTTTTGTTTATTTACTAATTTATCTTTGTATCTATTTGTTCATCTACGTACTTATGAATTTGTATCTTGCTTTGTTTGTATGCTTGTATATTTAGCTATTCGTGTATTCTATGCCCGGTGGTGTGTGGAATTTTTTTATTTTTTTTATTTTATTCAGTTATTCAATCTCTTCATCTTCCTCCTTTCTTTCTGTCTTTCTTTCTTTTCTTCTTTTTTGTGTGTAGTTCATATTCTATTTCATTTTGTTTTGTTTTTTCTATGGTTGGGGTTGGTGTTGTTGCATGTTAATGTCCTTAATTCAATGTCTTAACTTTTTCTTTACTTTTCTAGTATGTCAATGTCCTCATATTTTATTTCATGTCGTTATTTGTGTATGGGGGGGGAGTCGTTGTTGCATGTCAATGTCCTCATTTCAATTTATTTTATTTTATTCTTATTATTTTTCTAGCATGTCAATGTCCTCGTTCCTGCATTCGTGCGTCAGAAGAACCGGGCACGGCTGATCGTATAACCGAATAACTTAACAGATGTTTACACCTACTGCACAGCCAGGTGAAAGATACCATCTATCAGGTGCAAAAGCGTGCATATATGAGGATATAGTACGTGTGCCGCATGCTGTGTCCACTGAACCGTGAAATGGAGAGGTTAATATTAGCGTGTGCCGCATGCTGTGTCCACTGAACCGTGAAATGGAGAGGTTAATATTAGCGTGTGCCGCATGCTGTGTCCACTGAACCGTGAAATGGAGAGGTTAATATTAGCGTGTGCCGCATGCTGTGTCCACTAAACCGTGAAATGGAGAGGTTAATATTAGCGTTTGCCGCATGCTGTGTCCACTGAACCGTGAAATGGAGAGGTTAATATTAGCGTGTGCCGCATGCTGTGTCCACTGAACCGTGAAATGGAGAGGTTAATATTAGCGTGTGCCGCATGCTGTGTCCACTGAACCGTGAAATGGAGGGGTTAATATTAGCGTGTGCTGCATGCTGTGTCCACTGAACCGTGAAATGGAGAGGTTAATATTAGCGTGTGCCGCATGCTGTGTCCACTGAACCGTGAAATGGAGAGGTTAATATTAGCGTTTGCTGCATGCTGTGTCCACTGAACCGTGAAATGGAGAGGTTAATATTAGCGTGTGCCGCATGCTGTGTCCACTGAACCGTGAAATGGAGAGGTTAATATTAGCGTTTGCCGCATGCTGTGTCCACTGAACCGTGAAATGGAGAGGTTAATATTAGCGTGTGCCGCATGCTGTGTCCACTGAACCGTGAAATGGAGAGGTTAATATTAGCGTGTGCCGCATGCTGTGTCCACTGAACCGTGAAATGGAGAGGTTAATATTAGCGTGTGCCGCATGCTGTGTCCACTGAACCGTGAAATGGAGAGGTTAATATTAGCGTGTGCCGCATGCTGTGTCCACTGAACCGTGAAATGGAGAGGTTAATATTAGCGTGTGCCGCATGCTGTGTCCACTGAACCGTGAAATGGAGAGGTTAATATTAGCGTGTGCCGCATGCTGTGTCCACTGAACCGTGAAATGGAGAGGTTAATATTAGCGTGTGCCGCATGCTGTGTCCACTGAACCGTGAAATGGAGAGGTTAATATTAGCGTGTGCCGCATGCTGTGTCCACTGAACCGTGAAATGGAGAGGTTAATATTAGCGTGTGCCGCATGCTGTGTCCACTGAACCGTGAAATGGAGGGGTTAATATTAGCGTGTGCCGCATGCTGTGTCCACTGAACCGTGAAATGGAGAGGTTAATATTAGCGTGTGCCGCATGCTGTGTCCATTGAACCGTGAAATGGAGAGGTTAATATTAGCGTGTGCCGCATGCTGTGTCCACTGAACCGTGAAATGGAGAGGTTAATATTAGCGTGTGCCGCATGCTGTGTCCACTGAACCGTGAAATGGAGAGGTTAATATTAGCGTTTGCCGCATGCTGTGTCCACTGAACCGTGAAATGGAGTGGTTAATATTAGCGTGTGCTGCATGCTGTGTCCACTGAACCGTGAAATGGAGAGGTTAATATTAGCGTGTGCCGCATGCTGTGTCCACTGAACCGTGAAATGGAGAGGTTAATATTAGCGTTTGCCGCATGCTGTGTCCACTGAACCGTGAAATGGAGAGGTTAATATTAGCGTTTGCCGCATGCTGTGTCCACTGAACCGTGAAATGGAGTGGTTAATATTAGCGTGTGCCGCATGCTGTGTCCACTGAACCGTGAAATGGAGAGGTTAATATTAGCGTGTGCCGCATGCTGTGTCCACTGAACCGTGAAATGGAGGGGTTAATATTAGCGTGTGCCGCATGCTGTGTCCACTGA
>NW_027126255.1:25000-42680 GCF_037325665.1 Littorina saxatilis | reverse complement strand
CCCCCTTTTTACATTTAGTCAAGTTTTGACTAAATGTTTTAACATAGAGGGGGAATCGAGACGAGGGTCGTGGTGTGTGTGTGTGTGTGTGTTGGTGTGTGTGTGTGTGTGTGTGTGTGTGTGTGTATGTGTGTGTGTGTGTGTGTGTGTCTCTGTGTGTGTGTCTGTCTGTCTGTGTGTGTGTCTGTGTGTGTGTGTGTGTGTGTGTAGAGCGATTCAGAGTAAACTACTGGATCGATCTTTATGAAATTTTACATGAGAGTTCCTGGGTATGATATCCCCAGATATTGTTTTCATTTTGTCGATAAATGTCTTTGATGACGTCATATCCGGCATGTTGTAAAAGTTGAGGCGGCACTGTCACACCCTCATTTTTCAATCAAATTGATTGACATTTTGGCCAAGCAATTTTCGACGAAGGCCGGACTTTGGTATAGCATTTCAGCTTGGAGGCTTAACAATTAATTAATGACTTTGGTCATTAAAAATCTGAAAATTGTAGTTAAAATTATCTTTTTATAAAACGATCCAAAATTACGTTTATCTTATTCTTCATCATTTTCTGATTCCAAAAACATATAAATATGTTATATTCGGATTAAAAACAAGCTCTGAAAATTAAACATATAAAAATTATGATTAAAATCACATTTTCGAAATCGATTTAAAAACAATTTCATCTTATTCCTTGTCTGTTCTTGATTTCAAAAACATATAGATATGATATGTTTGGATTAAAAACACGTTCAGAGAGTTAAAAAGAATAGAGATATAGAAAGGCGTGCTAACCCCTTCAGCGCAACCGCTACCGCGCTTTTCTGGATTGTTAATTTCACTGCCTTTGCCACGAGCGGTGGACAGACGATGCTACGAGTATACTGTCTTGCTGAAAAATGGCATTGCGTTCAGTTTCATTCTGTGAGTTTGACAGCTACTTGACTAAATGTTGTATTTTCGCCTTACGCGACTTGTTTTTTGTTGCAATTTACCTTCAGGGTTTTCATATTCTCTTCCCGATTTCGTTCCTGTGATGATACCACCGTCTCTACCACTTGATTTTGTTCCTTTCTATTCAAATTTCAATGAACAAAATTCGATTAAAGAATCAAAACAAAACAAAAAGCGCTCTAAATATTGAACACAATTGGATTGGATTGGATTGGATAAGATTTATAGTCCAGTGAGGTTACCCTCATGGAAATTCGGGCTGCTTTCTCCCTGGGGAAAGCGAGCTGCCATACAATATACGGCGCTACCCATATTTTTTATTTTTTTTCCTGCATGCGTGTATTCATGTTTCCTGAGACTTAATGCCGTGTGAGATGGAATTTTTTTTACTTTATTCCAAGTCCCACGGGTATTTGATGGACATTTTTATCTATGCCTATACAATTTTGCTAGGAAAGACCCTTTTGTCAATCGTGGGATCTTTAACGTGCACACCCCAATGTAGTGTACACGAAGGGACCTCGGTTTTTCGTCTCATCCGAAAGACTAGCACTTGAACCCACCACCTAGGTTAGGAAAGGGGGGAGAAAATTGCGGCCTGACCCAGGCCTGAACACGCAACCTCTCGCTTCCGAGCGCAAGTGCGTTACCACTCGGCCACCCAGTCCCATCCACCCAATAAGATGAGTCGTGGGGAACAAGTTTCCTGATTCCTGGTAAATGCATGATTGTTTTCTGTTATTTTATGTCAACTTTTTCCATTGTGCTTTTAATCATTAGAGTCGTTACAGTTTTACAGGAGAGGCCCGGGAGAGGGGGGAGGCGAGTGCCCGGACGGGAGGGAGATTAAAGGGCAGATTCGTCAACATTCCCCTTTTTGACGTGTTTCCGCTATATTCCAAATGTTAACATTTCTTGGGTGAAGAAAAATGCGAGATTATTCAGAGATTACTCCAACTCTCAGCAGAAGCAATTACACATTTTTATCATCTGTGTCCTCCACTTGTGCTTGTTAAAAGAAAGAGTGAGAGAAAAAGGAAGAAGAGAGAGGCAGAGACAGAGAGAGACATGGACAGAGAATGACAGAGAGAGACTAATCAAAAAACGAGAAAATTAAGTTGTTGGAACGTTCTTATTGACAAAATTACGTCACAATCACACACACAAAAGATTGATTTTTGTCTATAACAACGTTCCAACAACTTACCTTTCTTGTTTTTTGATTCTGAAGTTTGGAACGTTGGCAGTCTCTTTGTTTTTGAATTTAGAGAGAGAGACACACAGACATTCCTACCTTGGCGGATATCTTGACTGCAGTGACGTAATCATCCGGGCAATCTGAGCAGGGGGCCAAGGCAGATAACTCTCGATTACCCCCTCCAATCTGCAGACGATCTCCTCATGTGTCATCCTAGACAGGCGATGGATGTGACAGTGCGAAGAAAGATGGCTCTTCTCTGAACTGTGGCAATCAGTGTCTGTGTGTGTGTGTGTGTGTGTGTGTGTGTGTGTGTGTGTGTGTGTGTGTGTGTGTGTGTGTGAGGGGTTTGGAAAACTGCGCAGGGGGGTTGTAGGCTTCTGAATGATGGACAATACTTTCGGGTCTGTTTGTCTGTCTGTCTGTCTTTGGTCTATCTGTCTGTCTGTCTGTCTGTCTGTCTGTCTGTCTGTCTGTCTCTCTCTCTCTCTCTCTCTCTCTCTCTCTCTCTCTCTCTCTCTCTCTCTCTCTCTCTCTCTTTCTGTATGGCTGTCATGATTTGCACGTTATTCATTTATTTATCGAATACCTGGCACCGCTTCTCCAGAAATATTTGGTCTGAGCATGTACAATAACAATTTCTTTAGAATAAAACATTCGTCTCTGCAGCTGTACAACAAAACAATGAACACATACTTTCTATGCAATGGTAATACGTAAAGTCTAACACACGTTCTGGTTCTTCATTGGTGGTGCTGAAGGGCATATGATGGTAGCGGCAGTGGCATAACAGCTTCGCCCACGGGACCTAACTGCAGTTCTTGTTCAGAGAAAGAATATTTCAAAAGGAAAGAGGTTTTCTCCCTTTGCCAAAAACCGCACTGTTCTTGTTGTAAATTCTGTTATGTTACAAATCACTCCACTCAAGCTCTTTAAACTATTTAAAAGAATGGACATTGTTCGCTCCCTTTTTTTCTTAAAAAAAACCTCAAACACAACAACACTGCAGCACATCATCCTATGTGAGAGTATACCCAACAACAACGCTAACACCCTGTACCCTCGGCCTACACCACGCCACAACTACCACGCCTTCCCCTGACACACACACACCCCAGGGGAAATTGCACCCCTTTTCACTGTCGTCAGGACCCCGAAGCAGCCGCCTCCACTCACCACTGGCGGATTTGACCATCACACAGTGACAGTTGGTACTTGCAATGTAAACGTTGTCAGCCTTGTCCACTACTACACCTTGAGGATTCTGTAGGTCGGTGTGGGTCAGCGTGTCCACTATCTCACCGGTAGCCATGGTCAGTCTGTACACAGCGTGGCCCCAAAAGTCGGAAACCAAGACGTCACCGCCTGCAGCGCAGAGAGACCCCACAGACTTCAGTTCTGGAAGCCTGACGCTGTCCACCAACGTCATCACTACGTCACCTCGACGGTTAATGACGTCAACTCTCTCAGGGTCATCCGAATGTTCACGACAGCTGACGACGAGCGTGCTATCAACGTTACCGGCGACACCCACGTACCACCTGCGTGTTTGTATGGATGACTTCACAGACATCTGATCACCTTCTGCGCTCAGCAAGTAGACGGAAGAAGTCTTTGTCGTCACAGCAACCAGACCGTCGGACAAGACTGCCAGACCCCACGGACTTGCCTGTAGTTCAACAGACACAGGAGCTTCATCAGGTTCTCTGAGGTCGACGACTTTGATCATTCTGTTGGCTTTATCGGCCATGAAGAGTCTGTTGTCCGTTGCGCTGGCTATGGCCGTGATGTACGGTTTCTTTGTGTCCTTGGCCGATACTGGTGTCAAACTGAAAGCACGCTCTGGTGTGGTCAGCATCGGGTCGATGTCTGTTTTTGCTGAAAAAAAAGACAATACTTAAAAACTCCAGCAAAGACTGTCCTTTAGGCAGTGGGGCAAGCTTGGTGATTCATTAATATTTACTGAATTGTTTACAATGAGCGGCACTGAATTTACTGATACAACGTTGGCATGCTCATATAAGCAGCAAAACTAAGTCTGCAAACTTTACGAAGCATCAGATGTCTGTCTCTCCGTCTGTCTTTCTCTGTCTAACTCTGTCTGTCTGTCTCTGTCTTTCTCTGTCTCTCTCTGTCTTTCTCTCTCTCTGTCTCTCTCTGTCTTTCTCTCTCTCTGTCTATCTCTCTCTCTGTCTCTGTCTCTCTCTCTCTTTTGTCAAACTTACGTGCTGTGACTTCTCTGAACACTTCAGCCTCAACATTTTGATGTTCGGAACACTGCACTGGAGAGTGTGACAGGGAGGCTGCTTCTTTTGACACCACATCATCAGAGATTGATTCCGCATCACTTGAAACCCCCGCCGCAGAGTTCTGCCGACCTGGATTCTGCATAGAAACGCGTGATACTGATTCTTTTGACACCACATCCTCAGAGATTGATTCCACATCTCTTGAAACCCCCGCCTCAGAGTTCTGCCGTCCTGGATTCTGCATAGCAACTTGTGATACTGATTCCGCTTCTCCTGAGGCGTTAGCATCGTTATGATTTTGGTCAGAACTCTGCACAGGGAGGTGTGAAAACGATCTCCACGTCACTTCCTGTCGACGGGCATGAGGCACGAGCTCCGCTAAAACCTCCTGGATTTCTGGTTCCAGACGTAGAGCCTCACTCAAGTTATTCCTGTCGACTTCCATGAGGAATTCGAGACGTTTCGTGAGACCCAGCAAGCGAAGATGGAATCGGTTGAAGAGTTCTTTGACGATCTTTTCTGGCAAGTCTTCCTGGATGAGTCCCAGCACTTCGGCAAAGAATCCTTCGGCATGCTTGTTGATGAGTCTTGTGATGATTATTTCTTTGTTTTGGGACTCTTCCGCGGGCTGGTCTGAGGCTGCAGCTGGTGGACTTTCTTGTGTCAATGATGTCTGAGATGTTTCTGATGATACGCCGCTCCAGTCTGCCCTCAGCATCATCACTCCATCTGTGGCTGAAATTTAAGATTCAAAAAGAAAATGATATACTCTCGAGTTGTACCAGAACTCACTGCATCTGGTAATCATTTGTACCTGATACCAAAACACCTAATAGTTCTCTTTTCTCTACATAAGCCAGCAGTTCTTGTCGAAACTTGTTAAAACACCGTAACAGTACACACTCAGGCAAAACTCGGTTGCGGTTTAGAACCTTTCAAAATTAAGTGTGTCAGTATTTCTATGAATCGCGGGCATCCGGTATGTTGCCGGTTCTTACTTGAAAATACCGCGAAGGAAACTACTAACCATTCACACCCACCGGTTGGAACTACATGCGACAGTGAGTTTGTATGTATCAATATGTATTAATATAAATAGCAAAATTAAGTTATTGGGGTGTTATTATGTCTTCGTTTGACTGGTTTTAACTGTATATAGTTAAACAAATCTCGTGACGTAAATGGATGAAAAGTTTATCTCAAATCCGATAACAGATTCTGTATCGGTTGAACATTGGATTTCCATGACGTTAGAAAACTTAACTAATATTTAGGCGTCTGGTCGAAGCTTCAAAAGTCTTTCTGTTCAATCGTAAAAAGATAAACGTAGCCTTGCTAAAAACGGGTCGACACATACATGTTATTTGCATATCTGTCCAAAGTAGAGCATGGCTGTCTCGCTTTGTGTCAAATATTATATTCTTGGCGAAACATGCGCATAACGTATAATACCGTTTGACAGCAGCCCTTATCACCTCGAATATACATTCTTCAAAAAAAGTTAAGGATCACTTTTTTACAAGCACGCCACACAAAACAGACAAGACCGAATTCTTTCATTTTCTTATATTATATAATTGAAGAACCAAGAAGTAATGACAAACAAAGCAAAGATCGAACGCGGCAGCGACAATTTAGCCAGAGTGTGTCAAACGTGACAACCCTCGAAAATGGAATTGACAACAATGTGAATCAGTGTCAATAACGCGTGTGCCCTCCGTTGTGTGCCAGGCATTGAACACATCGTTGGCGCATGGAGTGGATCAGGTTGCATGTGAATGCTCTGGGAACTCCATTCCACTCCTGCTGGAGCCATTGCAGCAGTTGACCCAGATTGGCAGGAGGAGGGTGATGTTGCTGTACCCGACGACAAAGCTCGTCCAACATGTGCTCTATGGGGTTCAGGTCCGGGCTGTTGGCTGGCCACAGCATCCTGTTGACCCTGGCCTGCTGGATGAAGGTGTTTACAGCTGCAGAGCGATGGGGAGGTGCGTTGTCATCCTGAAGAATCGCACGAGGGCCGATCGCTTGGAGGGCTGGAACGACCAGGGGTTGCAGGATCTCATTCTGGTAGCGGACACCGGTCAAGTTGCCCACTACATGGTACAGAGGTGTCCTTAGACGTGTGCTGATCCCTCCCCAGACCATCACAGAGCCTCCGCCAAAACGCTGTCGTTCCAGAACAGCGCCTTCTGCGAAGCGCTCTCCGCGACGCCTCCACACTCGGATGCGACCATCAGCAGGTTCCAAGCAAAAGCGGGACTCATCTGTAAACAACACCTGAGCCCACTGCTGACGTTGCCACCTCACATGTTGAGTGCACCAGGCTCGGCGAGCTGCTCGGTGATTAGCAGTCAGGGTTGTTCCTCGGACTGGACGCCTTGCACGCAAGCCAAAGTTGTGTAAGCGGTTTCGGATCGTCTGACCACTAACAACAGTGTTGGTGGTAGCTTGTAGGCGTTGCCTAATGTTATTTGCCGTAGCCATTCTTTGTTGCATGGCATGCCTCTGAATGAAGCGATCCTCTCTTTGTATGGTGACTCTGGGCCGACCAGAACGTTGTCGCTCCTGCACTCTTCCAGTTGCGTGGAATCTCTGTTTTAGTCTGATAATGACAGAGGGAGCCACTGCAAGCCTCTGGGCCACTTGCCTGGCAGCAACACCGTCTTGTAGCCATTCTATTGCCCTTCCTCTATCCACATCGCTCAGTTTTCTTCGTGGGGGCATGTTGCTACTGTGCATAATTGTGTCAACGTGTCAACCTTTAAACACAAGCTGGTGAGCGATGTTCATAGCCAGGACTCTGTTGTAGCACGTGCATCACAACCTTTTGTCCTGGCATGCCTTCTGCAAATTTCATGGGGCTTTAAAAAACACCCTTTTTCTTCCAAAATGCAGAAGCTTTTGAGAAGTCCCACAGAGGGAAATAACTCTGCCTGCCAAACAAAATTCTAGGTCAAGACTCATTGTTCATGTGTTAATTCAAACACATTAATCTTTTAATTATTATGTCGATGTTTAATTTGTTGGCATTTGTTTATAATTAGATCCGTTTTTTCAACCGATCCTTAACTGTTTTTGAAGAGTGTATCAACTCACCTGACTGCAGTTCCTCTGGATCAGTGGCAACGTGAACTTTAACCGGTATCTTTCGGTCAATGTTGATGGTAGTGTGTTGTTGAGTCAAGGTTAAATTGTTCACCGTTGAAATTGTGCAGTCTCCTGATCGGGTCTTTTTCAAGATACCAACAGCATCTGTAAATTAGAAATGACGCTTCAAAAAAGTAATTGTCCAAATTTGTTTTTGCTTGATATTTCACCCCGTTACTTTTTTCTCAAACGGAAACCAAGTTGAGAGCAGAGGAAGCTGGTCGTCTTTTATTCGTACACATCTTAAAACAGAAATTAAGAGAGGAAAACAGTGATAGTAGCATCTATCTAGCCTAGTAGGTGTAATTGTGCGTACGTGTGTGTGTGTGTGTGTGTGTGTGTGTGTGTGTGTGTGTGTGTGTGTGTGTTTATCAATGGAGAGAGACTGAAGAGGAGAGGAGAGGAGAGAGGAGAGAGGAGAGAGAGAGAGAGAGAGAGAGAGAGAGAGAGAGAGAGAGAGACTCAAGACTCAAGACTCAAATGGTTTACTGGTTAGGTATTTTTAGATAAAGAGAGTATTATCTTACAGCATTTGAAGTGTCATTCTTTAGAATAAATCACGCTGATATTGTTAATTTAAATTGTGGCTTTGTACGTCTTGTTAATTTTTAGCGTGATAAACAAAAAGGGTCCCTGCCTGAACGTTATAACAGTTAGAGGGTCACCTAGAATCAGTCCTGATTGGTCGAAAAGCCATATGGTGCACTGGAATGGTAATAAAGAGAGATAGAGGGCAAGACGGACAGACAGACAGACAGAGTACCGTCAGTTCGTTGCGGCTTGATCTCAATGGAACGGTTACTAATTCTGACATCACCAGCAACTCTTCCTATCTTGACCTGTGGGAAAATTGAGACTGGGTCAAACATATGACACTATTCATCACCCCCCCCCCCTCCCAACTCACTCAATCACTCTCCTTCTCTTTCTCCCTATCTCTCTATCTCTCTCTTTGTCAGTCTAGTCATACTTACTTTTGAGTGCCGTGTCTCTGTTTGTGTTGTTGCCTTGTCATCTTAATGTGATGCATGCTAAAGTGTGTATGAGTGCGCCTTGAGTCGCCTTGTGGTGAGATATTATTATGTGCGCGTTATAAATTCTCGTATTATTAGTTTGCCTGTCTGTCAGTCTAGTTTGCCTGTCTGTCAGTCTAGTCTGTCTGTCTGTCTTTCTCTCTGTCTCTGTCTCTCTCTGTCCCTCGCTCTCTCTGTCTCTCTCTTTGTCTCTCTCTCTGTCTCTCTCTCTGTCTCTCTGTCTCTCTCTCTCTCTCTCTCTCTCTCTCTCTCTCTCTCGTCTTCTTCAATTCATCCCTCTTTCTCTCGATCTCAATTCCTACCCTTACTTATCCCATCCATTTTTCACTTCTTTCATCCATTAATCTGCCAATCCATCCATCCGGCCATCTTCCCATCCATCCTCCAATTCATACAGCAATACACCCACCCTTTCGAAAATACTTTATCACCTACCGTCTTACTGGCAGAAGAGGCCAGTGAATGACCACACGCAGCACAAGTCTGCCTGTTGCTGTGGCCACACGATGGACACAAGACATGTTGAAGTTCACAACGTTTCCTTGGTTTCTCGGAACCACGTTCACCCATCGATTAGATTGATCTCCTAGTAATCATAGCCTGAAGACAAAGTTGTTAGCAAACTTATTAGAACGTATAATCAAAGACAGAGCGAATCATTCACCAGCAGGTCGACCTGTTGATTTTTTGTTGATGTGACGAACTCTCAAAATGTCATTAAAATTGTAAACAAAACACACACAAAAAAACGATGCATGTTAACCAAATTGATAGATAAAGGGGGACGCAAGAATGTCTCAGTGAAAATCGAGGACAGATCCTTCACGCATTTGAATAGACACTATAATACTGTGAGACAGAATGAAGAACAATTTATCCGCGAGCGTATCGCTGCGATGTAGTCAGTGCAGCCATTATTTTCCACACTCCATTCTTTTCCACACACACGCACGCACGCACGCACGCACGCACAAACTGACGCGCGCACGCGGGACGTCGGACCTACCGACCGAGGCACACAATGAATAACAAGAAAGAAAAAACATTCAGTGATCTATGCTGAACCCCCTCAACCGTAAACATACTGTTAAAAGGGCTGACAATTGGCTTAAAGAATAGGCCGCTCCCATATCGTAACACGAGCTGAGATAAACACAAACACAACGAGTGTTCATTGCAGGAGTATCGCTTCCTCCTTTCAATTTGCAAGGTTGCGCGATATCATTTCTGAGTCACTTCCTTGGTTTTTATCCTCCCTCATGACGCTACAATGAGATGTAACTTGAAATAGTTCACGTAATCGCCTGACAGTCCTTGCTGTCCTTCCCTGCCCTCTTTGAATGCGGTTGTGAGAGTGGCAAAAGGCAACCGTTGGGTATAAATTAAAGTTCCTAGTGCGATGGAAAAGGGAGTAATAAAATGATATACTCTTCAAAAAGGTTCAAGACCGGGCAACAAATGAATACTGTCTTTAACACTGTGCTAAAAATCATGGGTTCCAACAAAGTTCCTTTTTTTAAACTCGCAAAAGGACTGTGAGTGTTGTTCCAGAAGCATTTTCAGCATACTAAACACGGGGACAGATTCTGGTTTTCAAAGTCCTATGAAATCGGCGCAAATCATGCCAGGGGAAAACAAATTAAAGCACGGTCTGAAAAAAAGGGTCATCTGTTTGTGTTCAAAAGCTAACACACTGACAAAATAGTACACTGTAGCAATGTTAAAATGCTAACACACTGACAAATGAACACACTGTAGAAATATACCTCCACAAATGCTCATGCATTTTGTTGACCGGTCCTTAACCTCTGTTGAAGAGTGTATACATTTTGTAAGAGGAAAAGCGCGACGCTTAGGATTATGGCTAATTTTTTAGCCGGGATGTTCTGTTCGGGTTTTAACTGCAACTGTAAAGCACATCCGACACAATCATATTGCTGACTGCTTCTGATCCACACTCGAGACCAACACAACACTACTGCAAAGTATGGCACGTATACTCATAAGGGCAGAATATACTTGCGCAGTATCAGCGGCACAGACGACGCTCTGCATATTATTGATGCTGCGATAGGGATTATGACGAGTACTTGGCCTGTTTTCCTTTCACGCAACGTGTAACGGGGCTGGGATAATCTGCAGTGCGTCGTCTGTCCTGCTGAAGTCACATAGGTGAGCGCAGGGCCTTATCGCTGGTCACTGCTTGAAACTGTAAACTCTCCCAAAATAACTGCAGATAGAGAGACAGTTTGCTATGGAAATTACTTACACGAGAGTGATGAAACAACTCTTTCTACTCCTGGCAAGAACACCACTGCAACTGTATGTCTTGGATTGTTTTCTCAAAACACTGATGTTCGTTCTGGTGATGATTATGCAAAAGTATGTGTATTAAAACAATCTTTAAAACAAACTTGCTCCAACACCACTTCAGTCGTCTTGTACAAAGGTGCCAGGCTCACAAGCTGAGCGGACACCACACTAGCTCCACCGAAGAGATTGCTTGCATGTAGAAAATATCATTGGTTTTCCCAGTAGGCCTACAATAAAATAAAATTCGCGTCCTGGACGGGCGACAAAGCCACAGGCGCTAAAATAAAGTTAATTTGGTGTACGCTGAGATAAAAAAAAAAAAAATTAAAAAAATTAAAAAAAATAAATAAAAAATAGTACGCTGGAAAACTACTCGGCGACAATAAACAGCAAAACTTATCACCATAAAATCCTTTTTTTGTTGCTTTCAGGTCAATCTTCTTGGGGAATATAGCATTGTCAAAAGTTATGAGAGCTATTTTCTTCAATAGATGAGGCCGTTTATTGTATAAGACAAGATTAGGGAACAAAACTAACAGGTTTGGATACAAATTTCACTGTTCTTTTAAATGTCATGCAAAACTTGTTGCGAGTTAGCTTTTCTGATTTTTGTGTCAATTTTAACGCAGGAACCTTGCTTTTGCGAATTTGATTTTGGGGGTATCTGAGTTGTAGGTTCCATAGTCAAGACACTGATTAATGTATAATTAATCTGTTTGTTGAGGATTGTAGGGGAATGGATTGCCTCTCTAGTCATCTAACTGGTTTTACAATAAATTGCCTAGTCACACAGATCTGCAATTAAACATTTATGCCTAGGGTGTTTTTTTCATGACGGGTAGTGTAGAGTGTTGGGTCTGTTTGTAATTCAGGGTCGTTTATCGATAAATGATATCGACTTTTTTTTCAGATTGAAAGCTTTATCAGTTGGCGTGTCAATAACGCTAGCGCAAGAAAGGCTGTCACGGTATGTACATGTCGTGCTCGTCTGAAAGCAGTATTCTTTGCATGTAGGCTTTCGACAAAAAGAAAAAGATTACCGCCTTACACACAGTGGGGTTTTTGTCTCCTCCAAAGCGTGTGAATAAAAGCACACTGGAATCATTTGAACACCTTGGTTGAACACGAGTTATTTGCAAGAACTTCTCTTCGGCGTTTAAAAAACCAATTACAACAACTGCCAACGCTTGCCCACCATTTTCTGTCTCGCATGGCATGGCCAGTCCCGTTAGCAATGCTCCTAGTAAAATTAGTAATTAGCTTTCTAATACACATGTACCCCCGCCGTCAATCCCAACAAGAGAGAAAAGAGAGGAAAATGGGGAAAGGCATGCAAACAAACACCAAGACAAACCGTAAAACGACAACAGGCAGAAAAAACCCACCTTCGACAACAACAACATAACAAGACAAACAAGCAAACAAAGGAACGAAGCACCCTTGCCAAACCAGACTATTTCAAATTCAAATCTAGAAATTCGCAGTTGGCTTAAATTTTATGTTTCAGGTTACTTTGCAGGTGAAGACAAGACAGAGAGAGAGAGAGAGAGAGAGAGAGCCGGGAGAGAGAGAAAGAGAGAGAGAGAAAGAGAGAGAGAGAGAGAGAGCGAAACAGACAGACAGACAGACAGACAGACAGACAGACGATAGACAGACAGGCAGGCAAATAGTCAGACAGGCAGACAGGTAGAAAGGGAGAGTGATAGAGGGAGAGAGAAAGAGAGAGAGGGAGGGAGAGAGAGCGAGGGAGAGAGAGAGAGAGAGAGAGAGAGAGAGAGAGAGAGAGAGAGAGAGTGTGTGTGTGTGTGTGTCCAAAACAGCAACTCTTTAAATAAAAACATATCCCACGTACGTGAGAGAGACCACTCATGAGATAACACTATCGTTCAAACCACACGTGTGTATATCATGTAAATGAGGTCGTGTCACAACTAGTCTGGCAGGTACCTGCTTTTCCACTGCTTATGATGGCCAAAGTCAACGAGACAAACGTCATTATCAAAAACACTTTTGCCCTGGAACAGTTATTAGAACTTACACGTCACGCTACACTTTCTAAAGTGATGTTTCTTTGCTTTGAGGCTTTGGAAATGACCGAGGTTTCAAAAGAAGCGTCTATTTGGACGCCTCGACTGCTGGGCGTTTTGAGTAAAATACACGAAAGTACAGAAGCTTAGGGTAAACAGAATAATACTTGCCTTGCTGTTTCGTACCAGATTTACACTCATTGCTTTTCAGATATTGAAAAGCACGCTTTCGCTCGCAGTACAATATTTAAAAAAGCAAATCGTCTAAATCTGGTACGACACAGCAAGACATGTAGCCTAGTATTCTTTATATATCTTATTTTATACGTAGACCGTCGTAATCAATTTTCTGTCTCCATTTCTGTTTCTGTCTGCCAGTCTCCTTCTCTCTCTCCCAATCCCACCAGCATTTTATAGTAACATATTCTGTTTTCGTTTTATATTTGACATATTTATTTTTCTTTTATTACTTACTAGCAGTTAAGCCCGGCTTCGCCCGGGAGTAAGCGGAGCCCTGTAGCAATTTAAGACGCTCGCTATCCCATTATCATTAGCTTTACCTCCTTTGTTTGGATACAAAAAAAGAGTTATCTCCCTTACCTTCTAGAAATTTCCGGAACTGTCCAGTTAATTTTTCTTTCTTCATTTCTTCCCCTCATAGGAGCAATAGCGAGTCTCTAATATCACTGGCATGATGTACTATCTTGTTCCTGCCTCTTGCCATCTCAGAGGTATGGCGACCACAGACAAAAAAGAGTTATCTCCCTTACCTTCTAGAAATTTCCGGAACTGTCCAGTTAATTTCAATAGCGAGTCTCTAATATCACTGGCATGATGTGCTTGCTACAGGTGAACAGTAGGCACTGAACTGGTCTTGCACCATATAGGCTGTATTCAATAAATGGGAGGTCCATAATCTGAGAAAGGAAACAATGAATCAAGAAACTAAAACCCAGGTGCACATCTGCGGCACCTAGGGAGTGTACGTGCACACTATCTTGTTCCTGCCTCTTGCCATCTCAGAGGTATGGCGACCACAGACAAAAAAGAGTTATCTCCCTTACCTTCTAGAAATTTCCGGAACTGTCCAGTTAATTTTTCATTCTTCATTTCTTCCCCTCATAGGAGCAATAGCAAGTCTCTAATATCACTGGCATGATGTGCTTGCTACAGGTGAACAGTTATCTCCCTTACCTTCTAGAAATTTCCGGAACTGTCCAGTTAATTTTTGGCTCACGTAAGTGTAGCCTATGCGATGATAAACTTTGTCTGTCTGTGCGTGCGTATGTATGTATGTATGTGTGTATGTCTGTGGTAGAAACTTTAACATTTCCGAGTCTATGGATTACGTCAGTCTCGGTCAAAAGTGTTCGACGTGTGTGATAGAAACTATTTGAAGACGTCACATTATGACGTAAGAGGGTTAGACGTCACGCAAAGGAATTACTGAAAGTCTCGGTCATTGTTATTGTGAGCGGGCCGAGACTTCTTGGCAGATCCAGGGTCTCGCTTTCTTGCATAGTTTCACCTATGCTTACTGTGTGTGTGTGTGTGTGTGTGTGTGTGTGTGTGTGTGTGTGTGTGTGTGTATGTATGTGTGTGTGTGTGTGTGTGTGTGTGTGTGTGTATGTGTGACGGAGTGATTGAGTTTGTGTTACTGTTTGTCGATTTCTTACGTGAGCCTTGAAGGCTTCGCCTCTTGTTCATTCTTCATTTCTTCCCCTCATAGGAGCAATAGCAAGTCTCTAATATCACTGGCATGATGTGCTTGCTACAGACAAAAAAGAGTTATCTCCCTTACCTTCTAGAAATTTCCGGAACTGTCCAGTTAATTTTTCATTCTTCATTTCTTCCCCTCATAGGAGCAATAGCAAGTCTCTAATATCACTGGCATGATGTGCTTGCTACAGACAAAAAAGAGTTATCTCCCTTACCTTCTAGAAATTTCCGGAACTGTCCAGTTAATTTTTCATTCTTCATTTCTTCCCCTCATAGGAGCAATAGCAAGTCTCTAATATCACTGGCATGATGTGCTTGCTACAGATGAACAGTAGGCACTGAACTGGTCTTGCACCATATAGGCTGTATTCAATAAATGGGAGGTCCATAATCTGAGAAAGGAAACAATGAATCAAGAAACTAAAACCCAGGTGCACATCAGCGGCACCTAGGGAGTGTACGTGCACACTATCTTGTTCCTGCCTCTTGCCATCTCAGAGGTATGACGACCACAGACAGACAGACAGACAGACAGACAGACAGACACTCTCTTTTATTATATGTACTAGCAGTTAAGCCCGGCTTCGCCCGGGAGTAAGCGGAGCCCTGTAGCAATTTAAGACGCTCGCTATCCCATTATCATTAGCTTTACCTCCTTTGTTTGGATACAAAAAAGAGTTATCTCCCTTACCTTCTAGAAATTTCCGGAACTGTCCAGTTAATTTTTCTTTCTTCATTTCTTCCCCTCATAGGAGCAATAGCGAGTCTCTAATATCACTGGCATGATGTGCTTGCTACAGGTAAACAGTAGGCACTGAACTGGTCTTGCACCATATAGGCTGTATTCAATAAATGGGAGGTCCATAATCTGAGAAAGGAAACAATGAATCAAGAAACTAAAACCCAGGTGCACATCTGCGGCACCTAGGGAGTGTACGTGCACACTATCTTGTTCCTGCCTCTTGCCATCTCAGAGGTATGGCGACCACAGACAAAAAGAGTTATCTCCCCTACCTTCTAGAAATTTCCGGAGCTGTCCAGTTAATTTTTCATTCTTCATTTCTTCCCCTCATAGGAGCAATTATATCACTGGCATGATGTGCTTGCTACAGGTGAACAGTAGGCACTGAACTGGTCTTGCACCACAGTAGGCTGTATTCAATAAATGGGAGGTCCATAATCTGAGAAAGGAAACAATGAATCAAGAAGGTTGCACTTTTTTTTTTTTCATTTTATTGAATTCCTGTTCTCGCTGTACAAGTAATAATTATTTGTTTTGTGTGTGTACATTTCTTTTCACTCAAATTTTATTGCAGCTGCATAAAACAATTGTCAGCAAAATCTAGCATAGGTTCTAGTTCTCCGTAAACGTTTGGTGGTGGTAGCAGTGATGGTGGTAGGGGCAGAACTGACTGATGCTGTTCACAGGTGTTTACTGATTTATCCAGGGGACCTAACTGCAGTTCTTTTTCAGATAAAGAATAATGTCGAAAGGGAAGTAGTTTTCTCCCTTGTTAAATCGTCTTGCTTCCTGTTCTTGTCGCCAATTCTATTGTCACTCTACTCAGGCACTTAAAACGGTTAACAAAAATGAACATTCTCACGTACTGTTTGCGTTTTAACACATAGCAAATGAAAGCGGCACAGCTACAATACGTATTGCACATCGAATTATGTCAAATAATACCCGACAACAACGCTTTCATCTTTCACAGACATTCTACACCACGCCACCGCCACCACCTCTTCCTCAGTTACGCACACCCCCCAGGGAAAATCGCATCCCTTTCCGCTGTCGTCAGGCCCTCGAAGGAAGCGCCCCCACTCTCCTCGTGTGGATTTGACCATCACACAGTGACAGTTGGTACTTGCAATGTAAACGTTGCCAGCCTTGTCCACTACTACACCTTGAGGATTCTGTAGGTCAGTGTGGGTCAGCGTGTCAACTATCTCACCGGAAGCCACGGTCAGTCTGTACACAGCGTGGCCCCAAAAGTCGGAAACCAAGACGTCACCGCCTGCAGCGCAGAGAGACCCCACAGACTTCAGTTCTGGAAGCCTGACGCTGTCCACCAACGTCATCACTACGTCACCCCGACGGTTGATGACGTCAACTCGTTGAGGTTTCTCAGAGGAGTGTTCATGGCAGCTGACGACGAGCGTGCTATCAACGTTACCGGCTACTCCGACGTACCACCTGCGTGTTTCTATGGATGACTTCACAGACATCTGATGACCTTCTGCGCTCAGCAAGTAGATGGAAGAAGTCTTTGTCGTCACAGCAACCAGCCCGTCGGACAAGAGAGCCAGACCCCACGGACTTGCCTGTAGTTCAACAGACACAGGAGCTTCATCAGGTTCTCTGAGGTCGACGACTTTGATCATTCTGTTGGCTTTATCGGCCATGAAGAGTCTGTTGTCCGTTGCGCTGGCTATGGCCGTGATGTAAGGTTTCTTTTTGTCCTTGGCTGATGATGGCGTGAAACTGAACGCACGTCGTGGTGTTGCCCGCATTGGGTCTATGTATGTTTTTGCGGAGAAAAAAAGACGATACTGGATATACATAATTATCATCTACTGGATCACATTGCTAGTTAAATCACACCTGTATGTTTTGTCATTTATGACATTGAATTTAAAGGGCTCTACCCTCTGCACAACATTAGCAATGTAATGGCGAACCGAGGCCTACAATCCTCCCGAAGCTTCGGGCTTTTAACACGAATAATGGCATGCTTACAGTTTGTCTGTCTGCCTGTCTGTGTATGTTTATGTGTGTCCGTGTGTCTTTGTGTGTGTGTCTCTCTCTCCGTTGTTGTACGTCTCTCTGTCTCTCTCTTTAACAATCATTCCTTCTTTCTCTTTCTCTCTCTCTCTCTCTCTCTCTCTCTCTCTCTCTCTCTCTCTCTCTCTCTCTCTCTCTCTCTCTCTCTCTCTCTCTCTCTCTCTCTCTCTCTTTGTCTCTGTTTGTCTCTCTTTCTCTCTGGCTGTCTGGCTGTCTACCTGTCTCTCTCTGTCTCTGTCTGTTTCCCTATGTCTGTC
>NW_027126255.1:0-20000 GCF_037325665.1 Littorina saxatilis | reverse complement strand
TGTGGAATCTATAGTTTTTAATTTAAAGGGTATTTTGACTTTGACTCCAAGTTTCTTTCTTGCAAAGTCATTCTTTTCTCATTCAAGGGACTAAACCACTACATGTACTGATGACTGCCTGCATCAGGGTTATAATTTATGAAGAAGTCAAAATGCACAATATATCAGTTTACAATTTAAAGGCCCACTTGCCTTGTCACTACAGTATAATGTGGCTATGCTTTAACATGGAATCCCTCATCTTGGCCACATACAAAAAATTATATATTCAGTGACTGCTTGCTGTGGTGAGTTAAAATGTGTGATGAAATATTTTCACAAAAAGGTACCAGTGTTGTTAACAAAACTAATTCTTTAACAAACAAACAAAAACCACTCTGCACAGAGAGCATTCAAGCTGATCTATGTTGCTATTCGTCCAAGTAGAGGGATGATCTTATCCCAAGTAAAAGCCTGACAAGATCTGAGACTGTGAAGCAAAATGTTTTTACATGGTAAAGTAAGCCTTTAACGAGCAAGTATGTCTATTGCACTGGGTGTTTTATTATTATTGTATCATTTTTCTTTCAGGTAGTCTCTCTTTAAACTGACTTTCTACACCATGGTGTCTCTGGCAGTGTTATATTGGCAGAAGACAGTTGGAACTGGATTCCTCATTTAGATGGTAGGCATGTTTTGGGCTTTTGTGTTGCTTTGGTGTATGTGTGTGTGTGTGTGTCTGTTCTATACCAGAAATAAACACACTGTTTGCTTGCTGTGGTGAAATGACATTTTGTGATTTTTTTTTTAAATGAGCTAGTACAGTTGTAGCTTTTACAGCATTTATTCATAACACAATCGCACTTGGCGCAGAGAGCAACCAGACCGTTCATTGTGGGTATGTGAACAAGTTAAGAGATCATGTCTTATCCCATTTTAAAGCCTGACCAGATCTTAGACGGTGAGCCAAATTGTTTTCATGAGAAGGAATGTGCCTTTCAGAGAAATCTATTAACTACAGTATTACTTTACAAAACATATTTTAAGAAATGAAATGTGTTACAAGTAACAGCCATGGGGGTGATAGCCTGTAGGTGGAATAATAATCTTCAATTGCCCAGAAATGATTGTTATCTGGTCAAGAAATGCAAAGCATTTTGATGTTTGTGACGATTAGTTACTCTTTATCACGTTTGGTCCCTGATTTTGCTGTCCTTGTCTGCGTTGGGCAGGTGTGCGTCCATGATGTCATTGCTATTGAAAACTAATCTGTACTGCAAAGTAAATGTACCCGTACATGACGTACATGGCAGTTGTCAACCGGGGGCCAGCCATGACTGGGACTGATGTATCCACAGGCACTCGACACCAGGTGGGCGGGGCCAGTGGTTGGGGTGTGATTCCCTGCCTTACACCACCACAAAGTGTAGTATCAGCAGACAAGACTGAGCAGAACTTCTGCCCCCCCCCCCCCCTCACCAATTGACCACTCAGTGCCATGTGCCTGCAGCTGTATCATAAACACTTTGTGACAATAGTTGTTACCTCCTTAGAACAGATCTTGTGATGCTCCTCAGTCAGTCAGTGTTTGATGGATGCTAACTGGTATACTTGACATAGTGTTCATATGAAAGTTTTATGTGTTGCAGCTCATCCAGATCACAGGTACACAAAGGAGCTGGTTACAGTGATAACATAGGCACATGGAACTGCTTATGGACTACTTTAGAAAGTGAGCGGTTACAACCAAGACTCTTCCGTCAGGAAGGTCTGCGGAAGGGTGCTTGATCTGTTTCCTCGGACAGGCTTTTCAAGACTAGGTAGGTTAAACCACATGATTGGGCTTTAATTATGAATGCACTTCAAAATTCACTCTATTTCATTATCTTGTACAACCCCCCGCGGGTTAGGGGGAAGAATTTACCCGATGCCCCCCAGCATGTCGTAAGAGGCGACTAACGGATTCTGTTTCTCCTTTTACCCTTGTTAAGTGTTTCTTGTATAGAATATAGTCAATGTTTGTAAAGATTTTAGTCAAGCAGTATGTAAGAAATGTTAAGTCCTTTGTACTGGAAACTTGCATTCTCCCAGTAAGGTAATATATTGTACTGCGTTGCAAGCCCCTGGAGCAATTTTTTGATTAGTGCTTTTGTGAACAAGAAACAATTAACAAATCTTCAATAGTACTGACCAAAGAAGAAGGTTTAATTGTGTGATCATGATTTGATACATATGCTTGACCCTGAAGATGTGTTTTATTTGTTTTGTTTCAGAACAAAGTTTGGTGAAGTAGAAGCTACCGCTGTAGGCTGGTGTAAGGCTGAAGAAGAACCTCTGACAAGTCAATTTTCAAGCAACTGAGCACGAACCCAGGTACAAGACACAGAGCTCTCTTTCTATCGGTCTGTTATTCATAGAATGACACTAACAGTGACACAAGTAAATAATCTGTATCATTGTCTTGACCTCTAGAAATTTGGTAGAGAATAAGATGACTGATAGTATTATTTTGATTATTTCATGGTCATTACAGTGGCCTCCACCCCTGCCCCTTTTAAGACACCCCAATCTAAGACTCCTTCCTATTAATGACCCTGTTTTCGCAGACTTCTTGTTCATAACATCTGTAAATTCACTCCCATTTTAAGACTTGCTCCATTTGGACTTGGACTGGGTGGCCGAGTGGTAACGCAATTGCGCTCGGAAGCGAGAGGTTGCGAGTTCGACCCTGGGTCAGGGCGTTAGCAATTTTCTCCCACCTTCCCTAACCTAGGTGGTGGGTTCAAGTGCTAGTCTTTCGGATGAGACGAAAAACCGAGGTCCCTTCATGTACACTACATTGGGGTGTGCACGTTAAAGATCTCACGATTGACAAAAGGGTCTTTCCTGGCAAAATTGTATAGGCATAGATAAAAATGTCCACCAAAATACCCGTGTGACTTGGAATAATAGGCCGTGAAAAGTAGGATATGCGCTGAAATGGCTGCGATCTTCTGGCCGATGTGAATGCGTGATGTATTGTGTAAAAAAAAATCCATCTCACACGGCATAAATAAATCCCTGCGCCTTGAATATGTGCACGATATAAATTGCATAAAATAAAAAGATAAAATAAATCCCTGCTCTTAGAACTGTACCCACGGAATACGCGCGATATAAACCTCATATTGATTGATTGATTTTAAGACCTGATTTTGCTTATTTTGGATTTCGAAAAAGAGAAAAACAAATTCCCACTCTGTACAGAATTAAGCCAGGTTCATGATTTTTGTATGGACCAAGTTGAGAGATGGCATTTGTATAGGCCTGACCAGATCTGAGATGTTGAATCTAATTGGTTACGAAGAAAGCATTGTGTCATTATAGGCACACTACTTCTCGTCACCGTCTCAGTTCTGGCCAGGCTTTAAGATAGGATAAGCTCATCCCTCAACTTTGTCACATATGAACAATCGACACACTGACTCTTGCTGTTGTGAGTTGACATTTTTTGATGAATTTATTTCTGGAAAAGGCACCATGCAGTGCTGTTTCAGGGGTGGGACTTTTCCGCGGATTTCCGCGGACACAACTTACGAATTCTGCTGGAGTAATCTATTTTTCCGCGTCACATTTCATTACAATATCTATGACTTGTTGACTGAATGATTTGGAGTGACGTGGAGATGAAACAGAACACTGGAGGCTTGAGAGTTAAATTGTGCTGACTGAAAACTCCTGATAACTAATAGTAATTTTGAGGGGGGGGGGGGGGGGGGGAGGTTGGGGAGTGTGGAGAATGTCTTTTTTGTCAGATTGCACAGATTTTAATGTACCATTTAACCAAAATTTGGGGTAACATGCCCCCGAACCCCCTGGAAAAAAAGGGATTTCCTCCTTTTTCATCACAAGAGAGTCCCACCCCTGTGTTTACAGAATTCCTTGTTTAAAACTATCACTGTGCACAGAGGGAAGGGGGGGGGTGTATTTGACCACCCCTGCGTTTACAGAATTCCTTGTTTAAAACTATCACTATGCACAGAGGGAAGGAGGGGGGGGGGGGTGTATTTGACCACCCCTGTGTTTACAGAATTCCTTGTTTAAAACTATCACTGTGCACAGAGGGAAGGGGGGGTGTATTTGACCACCCCTGTGTTTACAGAATTCCTTGTTTAAAACTATCACTGTGCACAGAGGGAAGGGGGGGGTGTGTATTTGACCACCCCTGTGTTTACAGAATTCCTTGTTTAAAACTATCACTGTTCACAGAGGGAAGGGGGGGGGGTGTATTTGACCACCCCTGTGTTTACAGAATTCCTTGTTTAAAACTATCACTGTGCACAGAGAGAAGGGGGGGGGGGGTGGATTTGACCACCCCTGTGTTTACAGCAGAATTCCTTGTTTAAAACTATCACTGTGCACAGAGGGAAGGGGGGGGGGGTGTATTTGACCACCCCTGTGTTTACAGAATTCCTTGTTTAAAACTATCACTGTGCACAGAGGGAAAGGGGGGGGGGGGTGTATTTGACCACCCCTGTGTTTACAGAATTCCTTGTTTAAAACTATCACTGTGCACAGAGGGAAGGGGGGGGGGGGTGTATTTGACCACCCCTGTGTTTACAGAATTCCTTGTTTGAAACTATCACTGTGCACAGAGGGAAGGGGGGGTGTATTTGACCACCCCTGTGTTTACAGAATTCCTTGTTTAAAACTATCACTGTGCACAGAGGGAAGGGGGGGGGGGGGGGGGGGGTGGGGTGTATTTGACCACCCCTGTGTTTACAGAATTCCTTGTTTAAAACAATCACTGTGCACAGAGGGAAGGGGGGGGGGGTGTATTTGACCACCCCTGTGTTTACAGAATTCCTTGTTTAAAACTATCACTGTGCACAGAGGGAAGGGGGGGGGGTGTATTTGACCACCCCTGTGTTTACAGAATTCCTTGTTTAAAACTATCACTGTGCACAGAGGGGGGAGGGGGGGGATGTATGTGACCAAGTGAAGTGCATTGCTACATAATAAAATGAGCAAATCCGTCCCGTGAAGAAAACTTCTGCTTACTTAATTGTCAGATTTGCCAAGGCGTGTACATGAAATAAGATTATCATTCTAAATGCTGAATCAACATTCTGACTGTTTCCTATGAAACCAGGCTTGATTTTTGGTATGAATCCAAGTTAAGGGATAGCATGTGTAAAAGCAGAATTGTGTACAGAGGCAGCTTTGTGTTATTAAAGGCCGGCTGCTTTTCGTGAACACAGTTTGGCTCACATCTCACATCACCTGCCAGGCTTTTTAAAAAAAAAATGTTTTACCATGGGATAAGACTATCCCTCCATTTAAGCACATACCAGCAATAAACACAGTGGTTACTTGTGATGAACTAGTGGCAAGACAAATGATTTAAGCATCACATAACCTTCCTAAGTGAAGTCAAGTTATGTGTCTGTGCCAGTGTGTGTGTGCATGTGTGTGTGTCAGCATAGAATGTTGAGGACAGTTCGATGGTAAATAACCCTGACAATTTTAGCCTATGATTGTGCCTACATTGTGGCAGGATTGGATGTGGATCTTCAAAAGCCTAAGTTAACAAAAAAGTATGTAAAAGTACATTTTGAATAGTAGTTTTTTTCTCAGAGGGAAGATATCACAAGATATGATCGTTCCACTGCATGTATGCCACATAACTAAAACAAAAATTAAATGTTATTTTAATCGTCTTTTGGGTAAAACAAATACACCATCAATATATTATAATAATGATCTTGCTTGTTTACAGATGGACAACAGCTACTGCCAGGACCAGGTTACGCATAAAGAAAACAGTCAACACTTGGCTGGTGCTGCAGCTTCTTTGATGTCTATTTTTTTTTTTTTTTTTTAAAGACAGACAGCTACCAGCTCATTCAAGACCATAGCCCCATCTTACTCACGCAGAACAGACAGCCATCTTTCGCCTTTGCACAGAACACTGCTGTCTGAAGGTACACATCAAAAGGATAGGTTTTGCACCTACAGCGTGCGACTGTGGCTAGGGTAGGAAGAACAGACTCTGCAACACGTTCTGAGAGGGTGGCCTTTTCTTGCCACCCGTACCCCTGTGCAACAAGACTTGGCCAGAGAGCACACATCCAAATGCAAACACTGAACACTGAAGAGGAAGAAGAAGAAGAAGGTGCCCACACAGAAGGACATAAATCTACTTTAAGGGCACACAAGTTTACAGCAGTTTATTGAATTGTAGCAGATTATAGGGAGAAAATGAACAAGCTAAATAGGCTGTACAGTACTTCACTTGAACAATGTATAAAGTTCCCTGTATTAAGAACATTTACAGATCACAAGACATTGTGTTTTCTTTTGTTTACAATACAAATGTTTCATAATAAAAAGATGTGCACTAGGCAAGATCCTTAAAATGTAAAACTAGTAGTGTGACAATTTTGAATTGTTCAGAGATGGTTTTTCTTCAGTGGTAAATGTTTTAGCTTTTTTTATAAGATCCCGTTAGTGAAGCATACTATAAAACCTTGACCTTCCAAACTGTGTTAGCACCCTGGGCTGCGATCATTGTGTTGAGCTACTTAAAGGCACAGTGCAGCTTACAGCCTTCGTTTTGCGTTTTTGTTGCAGCTGAGTGCATTTACAGTTCAAAAATCCTCCTATGGTAGTAAAACTACCCAACGACGACATCTGTGAAGCTCGACAGTTTCTTGTTCACGCGAGTGCATAAATTAACCTAGTTATTACGTGGTGTTTGGTCGGAGTTCGATTCAACTGAGTGATTCCGGCCTCCATTTTGTTTTATACAAACTCATGATGATGTCTGACATAGTTTGCTAGTGACGTGTCTTTTTGTGCATGATGTGGTGATCTACCTGATCTAAATTTAGATCCAAAAATAGGTCAAGACCAGCCGGGTCCGAGTACGAAATTGATTCGTAAAAAAATCGCAGTTCTTGACTCTTTGGGTGCAAGTCAATGAAACTTGGTAGTTCTTCTAATAGATAGCTGCCTGAGGTATGACTAAAAGCCCCAGGGGCTCCGTGCACCTGAATTTGACAAGTTCAGTACCTTCAGCAAGCGCAAGTACAGTAGAGAAGCGCTTGACACACTGAAAAAGGCCTACTACGAGCAAAAGAAAAAGAATCAGTGATGCATGTGCTTTTGATGTAATCTTCTTTGACATTATGATGACTACAAAAACTGACTGATGTGTTTTGTTTGTGAATGATGGATATATCAGGCATGGGAATTGTCCGCCGAACGGCGGATTTCCGCCGAATTTTTTTTTTGTTCCGCCGAAAATGCAAAAGTGTCCGCCGAAAAAATAAAGGGGGGAGGCACACAAAAAAAAGCACCGGTTACTTTGGCCTTTGCGCAAAAGCCCGCGAAAACTGTCCGTACTTTGTTCACGCACTGCTACCGCCCGCCTCAGTTATTGAACTTTTATGTCTTGAAAGTAAACCAGATTGCACAGATTGTGTTACAAGTTACATTTTCCTGTTTGTCTCAAGAAGATCAATTTTTTTACAAATTTAAACCATATAATACATGTATATATTTTTTTTCTTCAAAAAAGCAAAAATTGGTACATTTTTGTACTAAAAAATCTGATTCTAAAAACAGAATTTAATGGCAAACTTGGAGCTCAGATGACACCAGATTGCACCATCTGGGTTCTTTGGAGAAATTTTTTTCCGGGGGGGCATGCCCCCGGACCCCCCTAGTAAGGCTAGGCGCTTCGCGCCGTCGACTTGATGCTTCGCGTCTTCAGTTATAAATTTTCCGCCTTTTATACAATTTTCAATTCCCATGCCTGATATATGTGCATGATTGCGTTTCGCAGACACAGTTGTCATGTGCGTTGTAATTGGCGACGAATGCTGGATGATTACTATTTTTGTACCAGGATTACTATTTTTGGGGCTGAGCATTACTCCAAAACACTTATGGGGGTAAACAGGTCTGCAGCACAACTACAAATGTAGAAATGTCGTCTGCATTTTGTATATTTTAAAAGGTTATTTTTGTGCACAGAACATACATCTGCAGGGAGGTTTGGAGGGTGAAGTTAGGATCTGTTAGGAGGCATACAGCATCACACTCATTTTGTGTGTGTGTATTTTGTGTTGACAGATAAGACACTGTCATTCCAGCAGAAACCTGTGATGATGCACATTTTATTGAAGTGACCAGCTGAAATTGTATGTACGTTGTTATGAAATTGACAAATGATCCCTGCTTTGCAATCCTGGGTTAATGATATTGCCAAAATTAAAACGTGGAGGAAAAAGTGAGTGTAAACCTATTCTTGTGGTGGTGGTGGTGGTGGTGTGTGTGTGTGTGTGTGTGTCTGGTTAGTGTGTGTTTGAGTGTGTGTTAAACAAACAACGACAAACAACACCAAACCTACATCAAACAAGCACAACAAAAACAAATTACACAAAAAAATGGCAAAAATCAGAATATCAACTGAGAAAAAAAACCGTGGCTGAATGCAATACTTATTATAACTTAAAAAGTAAAAGTGTGCGTGTGGATGTGTGCGTATGTTTGAGTGTTTTAAACAAACAACAAACCTAAATTAAAGAAGCACAACAAACAAACAAAAAACCTGGCAAAGTTCTGAACATTAACACAATGCTGCTGTCTGCTTTGAGGGGAGGAATAAAATGACTGAAGCCGGACTGCCGAGAGGAGGAAGGAGGGGGAAAAGAACACGCAGACATGAAAACACACACAACTCCATGACAGATAAACTGCTTATGTTCAAAAATCAAGAATATTTAAGCGTGCACACACGCACGCGCACACACACACACACACACACACACACACACACACACACACACACACACACACACAGACTCTCCTCGTGAAAGTAAAGGTAAACTCGAACTTGAAGGTAAGTATAAATGTTTGATATGGAAGAAACCTGTGATAAAAGTCTTTGTATAAATCATCGGTACCAACAAAATTCAGTTGCCACAACGCGTAAAAGGACATACTGTAGTTTCAAATTAGTAACAATCTAAGCCATTTTAATCAGCACTGGTGTCCGGCAAGCACTAACAGATACAACAGCACGTGTATGCATCTTGAAGTAATAAGACCTTGAAGTAGGCCTAGAGTTTACACTATGCATTATGTAATGCTTTAATTCAGCTGCCTAACTGTGGAACTTTGCAAATGTGTGAGGACCGTTTCACAAAACAGACAAAACACCCTCTCAGTTATTTACACAAATCAGTTCCAGAATGTGCGTGTTCCTTTTCCGTCTCTACAAATTAATGTTATCTGGGGGGAAAACGAATCATTGTCGCTTCCGCCCTCAGTTATAATTGCCTGAGCATAATAGGAAATGCAACAGGTGTAGTCTTCCGCCTGATTTTTAGTCAAGATATTTCGACACAGAATGTTTCTTTCTTTTTTCTTTGTATGTTCACAAGCTCACATACAATCATTTATGCAACACTGACAATAAGACCAGACCAGAGTTGTGATTGAAATGGGCAGTTTATCTAATAAAGCTCCAGAATGAATAAAAAATACATGACAAAATAAGGTGGTCCCGCTGTACAAAGCCGGTTACCAAACACACACACACACAAACACACTCACGCACGCACACACACACACACACACACACACATGACACACACACACACACACACACACACACACACACACACACACACACAGAGTAACATTGTACAACTTACTGTCACATTCAAGCGGGAACACCAAACAAAACGTATCATCAAATGAAACAACATTTTAAGTGGTCAACTGAGCAGATGACCACAAACCACACTTGAAATCTTCACATTTTAACACTTTCTCCTGTATCCACAAAAGTCATTTATGCTGACTAGATAATGACATAATAAAATGACATCAATAAAACCATTCCCTTTTTTATTTTAAAGAAAAACAAGAAAATTAAAATAACGCAAAGAACTGATGCTCAGTAAGGTTGGGTATCGATCTCAAATGTGTGCATAGCTAATTACATGTAACCGGCATGGACTGGGGCTAGAATTGGCCTTTCTGTCAGGCAACTCGGCCTCTAATTGGTTTTATATTGTCTGATCCCCCTCCAGAAAAAAACAATACCATTTGCCCCGTGCTTCTGCGCCCACAAAAAATATTCGGGAATAAGAAAAGTTCAAATTTTAGGCACCCCACATACAACCCTAATTGTCAGTCAATTACTTTACTGCAATCAACGTTGATTTTAAAGTACCATGTCATTATTATTTTGGAGATAGATTTGAAAAAGTCCATAATTGCAGACTGCGTATTGGTATGAGTGATTTGAATTTTGATTTATGTCAGCGGCACCTCAAGGAATGCCCCAAATGTGAGTGCGGTTACCCAAGGGAGACTGCTGAGCACTATTTGTTGCATTGACCCTTGTGTAGAGATGTACGATTATTGTCAATTGATAACTGATTATAAGTTTATTGAAATATTATTGAAAGGCATCCCGCAAATGATATTCCCGGAATGTCAATCAGACCATATTCATAACTGTACAAGAATTTATTAAGACAACCAGGCATGTTCCGTACATGAGCCTCTACATTTTATTCACTGTAATGTTCATTTGACACTGTCATGAGACAAATGCTGCCTGACCAATTGTTCTTCGTAATTTCTCTCGTGTTTTGTGTCCTTGTTTCGACTTATCGATTATGGCCCAATCGTTATGTAATTTAGTGCCATTTTCGCCGATCACAAAATGTATTAACTTTGCGTGTGTGTCTTCTGTGCATTTAATATTATTGTGACGTGACCCACTCTTCCAACATTTCTGGCGCTCCAAGTCTTCGTCGTCCTTTTTTTTTCCCCCTTATGCTGAATTCTGTTCTCTCGTACCCCATTTCTTTTTGTTTCTTGTTTTTACCCCCACCAAGTTCTGTACTACCACCCCCTCCCTTTTTTGATTGCTTGCGCATCAGGTTTGTCTGTTTGTTTTCGTTGTCTGAAATGAGTAAATGTATCTAGTCCGCCATCATGCTAAACTTTGTTATGTACATACCAGGATGACTTAAAATAAGCATTTATGCTTGAGTTATCTTAAAAAAACAATGCATTGTTTCTGTCATGATAACAAATTGAATAAAGTTTTGTAAACCAATGGACTGATTATAGTTGACCCTGATATGTGATTACGGGATAGTGTCACATTAATTTATTTCTACTTTCACTTGTACTTTTGTACTTAAAACAAATCACTGAAATGTAAAAGTTATTATTTTTTCCATTGTGAAGTGTCGTCAGTCTCCTCAAGGTAATGCAGTCAAACTCAACCAAAAGTTGGAGGGGCTTCTTCATACTTTCAGTGTGTGTGTGTGTGTGATTTCTTTTGACACTATGCACGTTTGTATATAACCGCCTGTGCACAAAAAGAAGAACATCATCGAATCTTATCATTCATTTTCGCTTAATTGATTGATTGGTATGCATGTTTCTAACAGTGACCGTTACCAAAGTGAGTATAGTGCGCTTCCCAAGCATAAAACGGTGCATGACTCTGGATTTGCGTCTGAGATATTGACACATCACTGTGAGAAAAAGCGTTAATGAAAAAAGAAGACTATTTATTTTCCTTGAGCATTATCTTAAAGTGGTGTGCCAAAAACTTTTAAATTCAAAAATTCAATATTTAACTTTAGGAAAAGCACTGTAGAGAGAAAACCACGCTTGTGTGTTCAGAATAGTCTCCATGTGGTATCAATATAAATGATTCAAATGTATGGAAGAGAAGCTGTTTCTGCTGGATTAATACACACACACAATTGTGCACTCACACATAAGCACGCATGCATGCTCTCACACACACACACACACACACACACACACACACACACACACACAGAAACAACAAATTCATTATGACAAAACCAAATACGAAGTCCTATTTCACAAATTTTATATCTTCTCCTTTTCACCATATACAAATACAGTCACGGAGTACATTTATAAGGCCAAATTATTAAGAAATATTATTTTCTGTGCTTGAATTACCCAGTGTGTAGCATGATCACCACGAAGGTACAATTCACAGAAGTTGAGTAATCACTTTACAAAACCCATACCAGTACCACATTGTTATGTTAAATCCTATTTATATTAACCCACACAAATAGAAGAAGATAGCTTTGTGAAGACTTTCATTTTCCAACCAAATGCTGTTCAAAGATTATTCTTTCTTTCTATATTTGGTGTTTAACGTCGTTTTCAACCGTTCAAGGTTATATCGCGACGGGGAAAGAGGGGGGGGGGGGGGGGGGGGGGGGGGGGGGTGGGGATAGAGCCACTTGTTAATTGTTTCTTGTTCACAAAAGCACTAATCAAAAAATTGCTCCAGGGGCTTGCAACGTAGTACAATATACTACCTTACTGGGAGAATGCAAGTTTCCAGTACAAAGGACTTTAACATTTCTTACATACCAATCAATATGAGGCTTATATTGCGCGTATTCTGTGGGTACAGTTCTAAGCTCGGGGATTTTATTTTAATTTTATTTTATGCAATTTATATCGCGCACATATTCAAGGCACAGGGATATATTTATGCCGTGTGAGATGTAATATTGTTTTACACAATACATCACGCATTCACATCGGCCAGCAGATCGCAGCCATTTCGGCGCATATCCTGCTTTTCACGGCCTATTATTCCAAGTCACACGGGTATTTTGGTGGACATTTTTATGAAAATTTATCTATGCCTATACAATTTTGCCAGGAAAGACCCTTTTGTCAATCGTGGGATCTTTAACGTGCACACCCCAATGTAGTGTACACGAAGGGACCTCGGTTTTTCGTCTCATCCGAAAGACTTGAACCCACCACCTAGGTTAGGAAAGGGGGCAGAAAATTGCTAACGCCCTGACCCAGGGTCGAACTCGCAACCTCTCGCTTCCGAGCGCAAGTGCGTTACCACTCGGCCACTGACACGATACACCAACACGATATTAGCACTCCAGATTTTTATCTCGCAGTTTTTCTGAAGGACTTTGCATTTGAAAACTATTCTCAGACAAAATATGAGTTTAAACTGCAAGTACATGTACAGGGAGTCTGAAGGGTTCAAGTCGGATGAGATAGACTACTGTTGTGGCAATCTTCGAATTTGAAAATCATTTTTTTAAAAGAGTAAAACTCATAGTTCTTCTTCTTCTTCGCTCATGGGCTGAAACTCCCACGTTCACTCACAAATTTGCACGAGTGGATTTTTACGTGTATGACCGTTTTTACCCCACCATTCAGGCAGCCATACGCCGCTTTCGGGGGAAGCATGCAGGGTATTTTTGTGTTTCTATAACCCACCAAACTCTGACATGGGTTACAGGATCTTTTCCGTGCGCACTTGGTCTTGTGATTGCGTGTACACACGAAGGAGGATAAGGCACTAGCAGGTCTGCACATAAGCAATGACCTTGGAGATCAGAAAATTCTCCACCTTTAACCTACCAGGCGGCCGCGATTTTGACTCATGACCTTCTGAATAGGAGGCCGATGTCTTATCCACAAGAACACCGAGCCCGTCCAAACTCCTAGTAAAAACAACAACTGCAAATCTGGGAGCAAAATGTAAACGGTTACAGTTTCAACTATCCTTCCCCTTTATATCAGCATTTTTGGAAACCTAAACGAAAGAGTATTCAAGAACAACAGTCACGGATTCAGATTTAAAAAAAACAAATGGTAACTATGCTTTTTGGAAATTCTTTCTTTAATTGGTGTTTAACGAAGGTTATATCGCGACAGGGAAAGGGGGGGAGATGGGATAGAGCCACTTGTTAATTGTTTCTTGTTCACAAAAGCACTAATAAAAAAAATGCTCCAGGGGCTTGCAACGTAGTACAATATACTACCTTACTGGGAGAATGCAAGTTTCCAGTACAAAGGACTTAACATTTCTTCCATACTGCTTGACTAAAATCTGTACAAACATTGACTATATAAGAAACACTTAACAAGGGTAAAAGGAGAAACAGAATCCGTTAGTCGCCTCTTACGACATGCTGGGGAGCATCGGGTAAATTCTTCCCCCTAACCCGCGGGGGGTCTTTTTGGAAATGCGCTTCAGACAAATGCCTTTATGTTACTCACAGCAAAATGCAAGAATAATTGGGGACCATATGGGATGGGGCAAATTGGGAGGGAGCAATTCGGGACACCACCATAAATATCTACCAAATATTTACAAATAGCTATCTTAGTACATGCATAACATGCTGTACCAATACACAATTTCTTTAAATAACTATGTAAGGATTATTGGCAGTCTCCCGGAGCATGTTTCACGCTATCCTGCGATCAGGACAAGCGACTGACTGTGATGTGTATGCTGTGCGGCGTGCGCTACATAAGAAACCTTTTTTTAAATTTGTATTAAATATAATCACCTGAGCCACGAATGGCTAGCTGACAGCGGCTATCTTTTACACAACAAATTCTGAACTGTGATGAACTCGTGACCGCTGATTTTTAAAGGCAAGGGGTATCATATTGTGCGCATGGCATACACATCCAAGTTGGTCGTTTGTCCCGATTGTGGGATACAGCCCGTCAGAGGCGTAGAGCGTGCTCGAGATGTTTTGAAAAACCTGACTGCAGTACAGGGATTTTTACACCTCCGGACTGCTGATAATCCTAACAGAATTATTTTCAAAAACCGTCTATTGCCTTGAAAGCAAACCTGGAATTTCTGATGCGAGTTGCCAGAAAGAAAGTTCACTAACAAGATCCAGGCCAACACCACCCCCCCCCCCATCCCCCTAAATAACACTAAGGAGTGAGGTGAGCTTAAATAACTAATTAATTAATCAATCAATAAATTCTCTGCTGAAATCCCCAACTTCGCGCATCGAAGCTATGAAAAACAGGACACTGCCACGTTTCCATTCAGCTAAACGCCACACCATTTTCAAGAGGGGATGTCTCAGGAAGAAAGATGTGACGCTCCCGATTCATATGTTTCAGAAGACAGCCCACCTGAGAAAAAGAAGAACACAATATAGAAATAATAACAACCTGTCAACCACAAATACATTAAAGTTTTTCAAACAGTTCACTAATCCGACAAACTCATGCTCGTTTCTGGTGCATTTGATAAAGCCAATTACGGGTAGATGCTAGACAACAGCAAAACCACCACCACATAACAACACAAGATTGTTTATGGTTGTTTACAGTCTCTTGAACACAGGAGTCAATCGAGACCATATATACTGTTCAAAAAAAGAAACGCATAGTTGCTACTTGCCAAATTTGTTTTATTTTTCGAAAAAATTAACAGAAAATCCAATATTTAGATTATTTGTTTGAAATTTGGTATGGACACAGTTGAATGCACACACAGTTCATTTGCATCTTCAAATCAATCAGTCAATCAATACGATTGGGTGCCGAGGCTGTCAAGTCAGTAGGGGGTGTGACTGCCTTGAGCAGCAACAACTGCCCGGCACCTTCTGGGCATGGGCTGGATCAGATGCCGGATATCTTGCTGTGGGATGGTGTCCCACTCCTCCTGAAGTGCCTGCAATAGATCGCGGTGATTTGCCGGCGCTTCTTCTCGCCTGCGCACACGTCTGTCCAATTCATCCCAGAGGTGTTCTATCGGGTTCATGTCTGGCGACATGGATGGCCAGGGAAGCACCTGGACATGGTGGTCGGTGAGGAACTGGGTGGTGAGTCGTGCTGTGTGCGGGCGAGCGTTGTCCTGCTGGAATATGGCATCCTGGTCAGCCAGAAGAGGAAGGGCGTGTGGGCGCAGAATTTCCTCCACGTATCGCTGGGCAGTTATGCGCCCTTGGACGTGCACCAGGGTGCTCCTTCCAGCGGTATTGATCGCCCCCCACACCATGACGCCTCCACCACCATGAACGGGTGCCTCATCCACACAGTTGGGCGCGTAACGTTCGTTTACTCTCCGGTAGACCCTCCTCCGACCATCATGTCGCTGGAGCAGGAAGTAGGACTCGTCGCTGAACCACACGTGTCTCCAGTGATTCCGGACGGTCCAGCGAAGGTGCTGGTTGCCCCACTGCACTCGGTTCTGGCGATGGCGGCGGGTGAGGACAGCTCCTCTGTGAGGTCTGCGAGCTCTCAAACCAGCTTCATGCAGGCGGTTCCGCACGGTCTGGTCCGATAATCGGTGTGGCCCGGGGAGAGCCTGGACAGAAGATGAGGCCGACAGGAAACGATTCCGGAGGTGGCGGAGCCGTATGAAGCGGTCGTGAGCAGCAGTTGTCGCCCTTGGTCTTCCCGCTCGTGGCAAGTCAGCAACGGAGCCAGTGGCTTGAAACCTGACCCACAGTCTACTGATGGTGCCCTGGGACACGTGGAAGTGCCTGGCGATTGCACTTTGACTTTGGCCTGCTTGTAAACGACCCAATGCAATTTGGCGGTCTTCTCTGCTCAATCGGGCCATCTTTCGTCGCTGAATTGTCGTCTGATTTCTTTGTGGCGAACAATCCGCTTTTATGGGTTTTGGAAGACATGGTGAGAGCTCAATATTCCCCGAGTTTCACGACATTACACTGAAGCATGACGAGTGGTCATGCCAAATGAGCAATTTTGACATTGTAGCCACTGATAACGCATGCGTCACGTGCAGAGCTCACTTGTGACAATGGACGAAAGGTCGACGACCAGATAAACATTTTCTGCAGTTTGGTGGATATCCTTGTAGCCATATAACTAAATTAACCAAATATTACAAGCTATGCGTTTCTTTTTTTTTGAACAGTATATATAACAAGAAGCATAAACAGGGTTCCTGCAGGGCAGAGCTGATACAATTCAAGGAGTTTTCAAGGACATTTCCAGGACCAAATAAATGCTTTTCAAGGACATGATTTTCCCCAATTTAATGCAAAGCACCAAGCTTACCTTCAGGAAGGGAAGCAACTACAGGTGACTAGTAATAGTTAGTTCGTCTGCTTTAATTTGTTTTCACTCGATCTTTTATTCTCCCAAAATGTGTGTACTGTATTTGACGAAAAAAAAGGGGGTTGCATTTTTTTTTTTAAATAAGACAAGCTGCTGACGAAATGTATAGGCAACAATTTGGAAAAATCAAGTACTTTTCAATGACTATTTAACAAAACTCTATTTTCAAGCACTTTTCAAGGCCTGGAAAAGGTTTTCCAATTTTCAAGGAGTTTTCCAGGGTTCAAGGACTCTGTACGAACCCTGCATAAAAAAGCACTTCAGTTTGAAACCCAGGTTCAATGTAGTAAATGATATTGCATCAATGTTCCATCCATCCTCAGCACTTTCAAAACCAGTTTCTTCTAGGTCATACACACCTTTTCCTCGATTGATCCACAGTACATCAGATCGCTATTGTTCTTTTTATGATTTGCACCAAGGGAATGATTAACATTTCTGTCTTAGTCATATGTAACAAGCTTTAAGCAAAAGCATAATATTCTACACATTCACATATTGTAAGGTTGAAGGGGTCTATGTCGACCAAAAGAAGGTGTATTCCCCATAGCCATAGGTGTTTTCCCTGTGTACCGGGAATACAGTTGGATTTTCTGTAAAGAAGTATAATATCGTACAATCTTGCGCCAAGCGCGTGACTGCGGTTAGATAGGAGAATCTATTTAAAATCCTGAATTCGCGTGCGGCATCCAATCAAGCAAAACATGCTTCGACCGTTTATCAAAACGGATTTAGTTAAAGAAACATCTGCACCCCCACCCCCAACAGCCTGGTATTATGTTTTCCTCGCTGGTACTCTCGTCCATTGAATCACTTTCACAAGCTTGAAGTAACTCCATGGCGTCTAACGGAAGTATATTCCCTGTATATGTACAGGAAATTAACATACAGGGAATACAGCCACTGTTGGTCGACATAGACCCCTTCTAAAGTGCTGCAGTAGTTACCTTTCCCTCCAAGGACCAAGCTGTTCATCCACTGTAGGGCTGACCGGGGTTCCCCCTTAGCAGAGTGAGTGGCGAATCCTGGCTGATAAATTTCCTTTCATTTTCCATGAATGAAGAATACCAGCTGGGTTCTTTTATTCAGGGACCTGTGTTCTGCAACACACACAAATCAGCCACCATCTTGTAAATATATGTAAAAGAAAGCAAGTGGCAATCTGAATAACAGAATACAAATGATCAATCCACACAATCATACTTCAGCACTGAAAGTCCACAAAATGAAGCACTGCTAGTACATGTACTTCTCATAATTTACTGAAACTTTACTCGTCAAAACAACCATTTGTTTTATCAACTTTACTCGCATGTGGCGAGTAGATTAACATTTCTACTCACCATTTACATGATTTTTACTCGCCATGGCGAGTAATTGAAAATACTCGCCACTTTCAGGCCTGTACTTGTGCATGAGATGTGTTTACCATCCATATGCCCAGACCATGCGCTCTTCTGTTGTGCTCAGAACAGTAAAGAGTTGCTTGCTGGGGTGGTTGTTCATAAGTTAACAGTTCACAAGAGGGCACAAACAAGAGCAAAAACACAGGTGCCTGATTCAAACTCATTCAAATGCAGAACCTTATTTTTGCATGAACAGAGTAAGACATGATTCTTACATAGCTGACCCTACCCCTGGCAGAAAAGTGCTTGAAATTGTCCATGTGGTCTCTATTGATCAGTACATTTGATGCGTATTTGTGATACATATATACTGATATAGAGACAAGTAACAAGTGGACAATTCCTCTGACACCTCTACCATTTGTACACCTGCACAAATCTCCTGCCATAGACTACAAAAGGAAAACATACAAATCAAAACAAACACAAATTTAACCTAATGTTTACCTTTCAGCAGCAGAAAAGGCTGTGTTTTCTGAGGTGTCTCAGAGTAAAGCCACGGTGTTGGAGATCTATGCAAAACTAGGCTGTAGGCAAGGTCCAACATCTTTAGCTGCACACAAAAAGAAGAAGCAAGAAATCACATGACATAGATGACATTCCTCACTAGTACAAAACCACAACTACACTAGTCAACTACCAATGTAAGAATCATAGTCCTGCAAGATTACCCTCTTAAAAAGTAAGATTGCTTTCATTCAAACACTACCGTGGGACCAAACTCCCCCCCCCCTCCTTTTTTGAGTTTTTCCTACATGTGTGTTGATGTTTCCATTAATTCCAAGCCCTGAAACTGTGAACTTGAGATCTTTATGTATGCACACATCACAGGCTTAATAAGCTATTCAGAAACCAAGCAGAGTCTGCACAACGTCAATTCTGAGAATAAAATCCCCACAACGGTTTCAAGGCCACTATACCGACTGAGCTATTGCTTGCCATGCCAACCTCCACCCCATTTGGAACATGCACAACTAGTATAACCCATACACATGTAAATAATACTGCTGCCTTCCTCCCCAACCCTCCAAATCAAAAACACTAAATGTATGCAATCAGTAATCTTTTAGTTAGTAGTTGACTACCATCACTACTCTCTCCACACCCACCCACCTCTTGCCCACAGCGACACACCCCCATCGCCCAATCATTTCCATGATTCTCTCTGCCATATAGTTATCCTAAAACACTAAGATTATGACACATTTGTTTTCCAATTAGGAACATAAAAAATTACTGTAAAAAAATGTACAATCATGCACTCTCTGAGTCTGACAAGAGAGTGTGAGAAAAGTCAAGAAAGCAAGACATGTGTGACATAACTAAATCTTCTAATCTATCCTGAGATTTACCTTGACAGCTTAAAATGGAACCTCATGCACTTACTGTTCTGAATTGTAGAATTTCTTTAGTTATAGCAGCAAAGGCAGTTTTATTGGGTACCACCAGGTGTCACTCTGTCATCATCTGATCAAGCATTCAAGCAAATGGTTCAGCACTGAAACAGTAAATAGCAAGAGTGTACAGAAAAATACACAAAATTTCTCATTAATTTGTATCTTCAACTTCACATATATTCATAAATAATGATACCTTACTTTGACTAAGTTGAGTAGGATTAACACCATGCAGAGCCAGAAGTTAACTTGAAATAAAATAAAA